>NW_009222076.1:20697-38087 GCF_000690835.1 Fulmarus glacialis | reverse complement strand
CCCCCCCGCCAAAAGGGTAGCCTGTAAATATGTTGTTATGAATAACGTGGGTTTTTTTTTGTCAGGAGAACAATTTCAGTAAATTAGATAACTGAAGCTGCCGAGATGTGAGGTCTCAGTCTGACAATATCCCTCCAGTTACATGTCTATGCACATGTTGAATCTCACTGTAGTCAAACAATGGTGCAAAGACTTGCTGAGAGCAAAGATGTTTTTTGGAATTGGGATCCAGTAGTTGGGATGGCTTCTGTACTCTACCTTCAAACAAGGAAAATGCAGATCCATGTACAGCACGACTTGCCATAGAATCATTATGTCTACTGATTAGTGTTTTCATAAAATAAGAAATGACCCTCATCACAAATATACAATATAATTTACTCTAGGGCACTAGCATCATATATTGCAGTTCTGGAACTATTGTAAGAGAGAAGTTTGTGTTTCCCACCTGAAAGGTAGACATGAATAAAACTTAACAAAAAGTTAAAAAGAAATTAAAAAATAAATTTATAAGCTAGTTTTAAAAAAAAATAACCACAAAGACCCGAAACAATAACACAAAAACCCCAAGAAGCCTGCTACTTGTTTAGTGTATTAGTTTAGTGATTTATATTGATTGTTTATCTAAAGACACAAAGCATATTTTTTTTTGGCTGTTCTCCCTTTTAATGTAAGGGAATAGCCAGTAAGGATTAGGAGTTGCATTTGTACCAGTCATCCTAGACCAGAAATGGACTGTGTCTAAGTGCCAGGTGACTGAGGATTGTTAGGCATTGCATAGAGTAGGGAGGTATATTGGGGAAAGGAAGTTGCTATAGAGAAAAGCAAGATGAAAATTAATTTCTTTTGCAAAATAAGAGGCTTGGAACACTGTTCTAACGTGCTTTGCTCAGCATTTCACTGGAGGCTTACATGGCTTTGGATATGTAGAAAATACTGTGACAGCATGTATTAGCTGTGTTCAAATTTTGGACTATCTTTTGGTTTGCTGTGTGTATACGTATAGGTACACTTTTGGGGGGTGATGAAAGGGCAGGGAGGATGTGATTTAAGTCTTACAAGTAAAAAGGACTGCATTACTACGGATTAGCCTTTGGTTTCTTCAAGACGTAAGTACTTCCAAATGGAAAGAGAGTTGAGTTCAGAAATTCTCACTGCTTGCTTGCTTATGATGAGTGTATGAATATAATATGTATAAAACATTAAACAATAAAAGTAATAGCCTCTAAGGGAAAGGGAATTATTTTCTTTTGAAACCATGATGTCATGGTCTTACCTCACCTTTAGTTTCAGCCAAGCAAATAATGTGTACTGAGCTCTCTATCATGTACCGTTATAATTAGCTCTGTCAGGTCTTAGCCCTGCAACCCTCATGCAGATAATATGATAATATGTCTTCATAACCAAGTGACCTTACATGCACAATATTTCTCCCCTTATGAAGATTGCATGTCAATAAAGTAATTGAGTCTCAGAGGCTGCAGCGAGTGAAGATTTAGATGATTGGACTTTCAGGGCAGTGATGTATGACCATTATTATTCTACTTGTCAGAGAGCTGCGTACAAGCGAGGATGGTCAGAAGATGACAGGGATGAAAGGTTGTGTTTCATTAAAAAAAATATTGCTGTTAATCACCGCTCTATTCTTTTCAAAGTCATGGAGGAAAGAAACTCCTTTTTCATTTTAGCTCTGGTTAAGAATTTAAACATGAACACGTAACAGGCTTTCAGAGCCCAGTTATCCAGCTTCATTATTGCTTAATTAGGGAAATAAATTATTATTTCAGTTGATAAAATGCAACAAAATGCTAGACACTGAGACCACCTGTATACTTTTATTGCATCATTTTAAATTAACATTAAATGCATCATGCTAAGCTTTAAATCACATTTTGCCTACAGCTTTAAGTAATTATAACAAGTGCTCTGAAGCTGGTACAAAATCAAACCGTACTGAATTCAACTATTTTTGCTTGTACTAATTTGTTTGGACAGTTGCAGTGCTTGAAACATTTGTATTTCCATACTTTGTAAAAGCAAATATTTTTTTTCTCACCAAGCTGTTTTGTAGCTGTAAATTTATCTTATGATATCATAGCAGCTGGAAACTTGTAGCTTGACAAGGTTTTGTTTCATATTTAAACAGCTCAGAAATTATGTTTGAAACATAGTATATTTCTTTCTCTCTGTGAGACTTTTCTCATTTTGTTGCACATTATCTTGGAAATATCTGCAATATATTTTAAAACAGATTATTTATGCAATTGTTTAGTTAATAATTCCTAATGATTTATATATGTAGCAGACCTTTCTTATATTAAAAAAAAAAAAAAAGACCAAAACTAGCCCAAAATAGTATTTACTGGCAAATGTTATATAATGAAATACAGATATAGATTCTGGAAGGCTGATGAGCAAAGGAGCTTGACAGTGCTTTTAGTGAGTGGAAAATCCTAATAGAAGCACATCTTTTCTAAGGAACTAGTTTCAGAAGTCTTTAAATCTTCAGAGTTAGGAAACTGACTGAGATATAGCAGCTCTGATGGAGAAAGAGCTTATCAGATGATTTTTGGCTATACATAGTAAAGCAATAATTTATTAACTAAAATTAGCCACTGCATCTTTTCAGGATTGACTCCCATAAGGACACTTTTATAAGCACAAACAAGAGAAAAAGAGAATGAAATCCTTGTATGAAAAGTAAAAAAAATCAAGTTCTTTTACGCTTCCTCCTGAACACATTCTTAACCTAGCATGTAATTGTAAAGATGCAGAGTCAAGCTTGTTTGCAAACTCATCTTCACTATTATTAATGATTTTTTTCAACAGTAATGCTCCATGTGATATAGGCCCTGTTGTTCTGTGCACTGTAAGAAAAGTGATATTCTCTGTTCCAAGACAAAATGGATATTTGAGTAAGAAAATAGAATCCAAAAAAATTACAAGTATTTAATATCTGTATTACCACATTGTTGATTAGTGGCAGTCAGGAACACAAGTCTCAGTCTCTTGAGTTCTCTCTTAGATAAACTGACTGTTTCTTCTCCTCTTTTTCCTGCATACGTATGTAGCATTAGGAATACAACTGTTGGTAAACCAAGCAAAATTCATACTTCATACATAAAGCTGGTGTCTCTTGGCATAGGCTTTCTTGAGTCAAATCACTATACTGTTAAGTCAGCCCCAGCATTAGCAAGAACGTTAGTTGCTTTCACTCATGTGGCTGTAGAACAAAGTCTTTAAAGCCCTGAAAGTCTTGAAGTGTTCAAAATGCACAAGGATCACTAAGGAACTGGAGGCGAATGAAGAACTTACCAAAACTAACTTAAATAGCAATGCAAAAAGAAGAGTTAATAGCTTATTATATTTTTATATGTCCTTTTAGATAAGGGAAGACGACTGATACCTTCCAGTCAAATGGAAGACTGACATGAGTGATCTGACTCATCTATCAATGTGACATCTTACTCGCTGTTAACAGTTATTGGTGTTGATAGGCACACCCCACACAGAGAGCCAAATGCAGTTGTTTTGATCCCTTGTTCTTTTAGTTCTATCCCTTCTCCCTGTTTTCTGTCACAGTGTCATGTTGAATCATTGTTCGGTGGCACATGCAGGACCTCTCAAGTACCGAGGTATCAGACTTCAGGAACCACATTGAAATGAGTATAATAATGAGAACCAGAAGGCAGCACAAACCCACTTCTCAGAGAAGGAGGCAGCTAATAAGCGTCGTTAGTGGATTCTGGGGAGAAGAACCAGAGGTGCATCCTGTGGACAAGCAGGTGTAGACTGGCTGGTCTCAGGGTCCAGTTACAGGCATGCTGAGAAGATCAGTGCTGATATCTGCCACTTTGTACATATCAAGATGCTTATTTGAGAAAACAGAATAGTCAGTCTTTATCTTGTAATCAACCCTGGTATGAAGAACAGCATTATATTAAAAAAAAAAAAGAAAGAAAAAAAAAAAGAAAGAAAAAAGTACTGTGCTTTTTAGATTTCTATGTATGATTTGCTAGCTCAGCTTTCTGTATTGTCTTTGAAGGGAATGGATCTATATCTTCCTCCCCTGTTGCTTTTACTAGGCTTATTACCTTATGATCCCGAACTGTCTAGATCTGTGCATATGTATTCAACATTCAACATATTCATTCATGCATAATGTGTGCTCTTTTCTCACACTGTTTAGGCATTTAGTTTGGACGCAGCTTTCAGATCAATTAATGGTGCTTTCTGTGTATGCCTGTTTGGAGGGTAGATTACAAATTTGCTTTCTGATTTTGTAAGCTTTTAGCTGGAACTTTGGATACTTGTTCCATTTTGTCTGAGTCAAAAAGTTTGACAAGGATGAGGAGTTTGAATAATATTCCAGCTATAGCCTATTTTTGTATGTGTTGATGTATATATATACATGCTCACATGACAATAATTCTATTTACAGCAATAGCAACAGCAATGATTGATGTGGCCTAAGTGTTTCCATTTGCTTATAATTATATGACATTTTTAGCTATGTGAGATAATTTAGTGCCTTATTTCTGTCCGGAGGAGAAGGTTCTTTCAGTATTATTTTTTCTTTTCTAATATTTAATCAGATAATCCCATTGTTTTTCACATGTTTATAGATTCATGCAATCCAAAGCTATTCAGACTGGCTTGATGTTCTGCACCTCACAGGCCTATCTTCCACAAAAGCACTGGCTTGATTCAAAAATGTAGACTCCACCGATTTACCTGATGGTCAGTTCAAATTGTTAATCAGCATATGGTAAAAAATGTGTCTAATTTTGTCTGGCTTCCACTTTCAGCCTTGGGAGCTACTTTTGTAATATTAATACTGAATATTAGTCCTTTAATATTTAGTATTTTGTCCTTGTGTAGGGTAGTTATGCAGTGTAATGAAATAGCCTCCCAGTCATTTTTTTTGTAAACTAAAAGCATTGTACTGTTGAAACCCCTCACTCTGAGGTATTTTCTCCAATCCTTAAGTAGGGATTGTGGCTCTTTTAATCACCTTTTCTAATTTTTCAATGTGCTTTAAAAAATACGGCCATCAGAACTGTTTGTACTAATCTAGTCTTATGAATGAACAGAAGGAAAATAATCTTCCACGCCTACTCTGTTCTATTATTCATTTCCTCTCCCAAAGTGATTACTTTAACCCATCTTGCTTTAACATCATGTTAGGACTTTCTGTTGAATTGCTTGCCCACCATGTTCCTTAAATTATTTTCAGAGATTCTTTATGTTATACAGTCTCACATTTTATGGATATAGCCAGTCCTTCCTCAATCCCTGATAAACACCCTTAGATGATGATGACACATTGATGACTGGCATTTCAGCCAATTTCTAATATATTTAACTTTTATTTTCTTGCTAATGCGTGGTACTAATTTAGTATTAGTTATTTGTTACAAAGTGAATTTGTATCTCCTTTTTGCTTTTTCATCAAAACTGAAACCATCCATTACTAGTGACTTGGACAAGGATCTCTTTTGTTTGTAAATCAGTCTCTACCAGGTGCTTCCAACACCACCGAAACCTGGGAGGTATTCTGTGCCCAGGCAGAAGTAGGAAAGGGTGAGATGTTAGTGTAATGCAATTGTAGTGCTCATTCACCCACCTTCCAGAAGTGTCCAAAGATTGTGCCAGGAGGCCAGATAGGTTGAGCTGGGGCAGAAAGTGAGAACGCCCTTGAAGCCATTTTTTATTCCTGCCTCCTTCTCATTTTGAGGAAGTGTATAATGAGAATCTGCCTGGCTTTGTCTCTAGCAGCATGTATCTTTCCATATAAGTATATACTGTACCATCTTTACTTAAATTATGAATATATTTATCTGTTTTTCCTTAATGAAACAGCTCGCTCTTCCAATCCTTTCTGCTTCTTTTACCTTGAACTTGCAGCCTGCCTTGGGTTTAGTCTTTAATGTAATTAGTTTGTAACAGAAATAAAAGTGATTGGTGGCTTACCAATGTTTTCTTCACACCCATCTGTTTTCTTTTCTGCCTTTTAGTACTGGGGAAAGAATGCACTCTTTCATTAAATCTAGCACAACTCAAAGGTCACTTTTAATTTGCATTTTGAAAAAGAAATTGTATAAAAACTAATCAAATACTCTTGGACTAGTCACAGACAAGTCTAAGGACAAAATGTCTTAACTTTCTTGTTTGTCTTTTCAAGATACAATCAATTTATTTATAAATGATTTTGCTTCGTAATCCCAATCTCAACACCACTGCCTTTCACATTTCAGGAGTTATAATTACATGCAGAAATATCTGTAGTTTTCAAGATGGTGACAGGAAGTCAGATTTACAGTTATTTAATATTAAAGAGAAATTATCTATATGGTCCAAAAGTGTTCTACCTGGAGATATCTTTTAAGTGTCCCTGCTAGAAGACAGTGGAGACCTTGCAAAACTGAACGGCTTCTACATGATGATGATGATGATCTTGAATGGAAAAAAGACTAGCTGGGGAAGTTATTTACATTTCCATATTTATTTCTTCCTCTAAGTTTTGCTAATTATATCATCATTTGTATTTTAAAATCTCTTTATGACTATCATGGAGGTTACCAAAAGGGTGATTTTCAAAAACATTGAAAGTAGTGACATTTCACTAATCATATGGTAGTTACGCTATCTGAAATACAGAATGACATCCACAGGACAGGACAAGACACTGAACAATTCTTTCTTCAACAAGAGGATATTGGCTGCCAAGTGTGTATCTGGATTTTTATTTTTGAGTATGTCTTTCATTTAAATATCCTCTTCTGGCCAATTCTTAATATATGCAAAAAACAGCTGCTGAAAAGGTCGTGCTGGACTGACCAACTAAAAGTATCTGCAGGAAAATTGTAAATTTTATCAGAGAAAACTTGTAGATTTTCTTCAGCTGTGTCAGCTTCACATATGGCCAGCCACAATCTTTTTGTTTGACTCAGCATTAGAATTCAGCCATTGACCAAGAACATTTTTTGGTGGCTCTGACATATTTTGTCAATCAAGGTATCCCTGTGTAGTAACAGTTGTTGACTGTTCAGTATTATTTTCCTTAATAGCGTAAGTGCTATTTTTGAAGTATTTAACTGTGTTAAAAACTAGATAACCTGACTAGATAACCAGGACCTGGGGGTGCTGGTTGACAGCCGGCTGAACATGAGCCGGCAGTGTGCCCAGGTGGCCAAGAAGGCCAATGGCATCCTGGCCTGTATCAGAAATAGTGTGGCCAGCAGGAGGAGGGAGGTGATCGTGCCCCTGTACTCGGCCCTGGTGAGGCCGCACCTCGAATACTGTGTTCAGTTTTGGGCCCCTCACTACAAGAAGGACATTGAGGTGCTGGAGCATGTCCAGAGAAGGGCAACGAAGCTGGTGAAGGGTCTAGAGAACAAGTCTTATGAGGAGCATCTGAGGGAACTGGGGCTGTTTAGCCTGGAGAAGAGGAGGCTGAGGGGAGACCTCATCACGCTCTGCAACTACCTGAAAGGAGGTTGTAGCGAGGTGGGTGTTGGTCTCTTCTCCCAAGTAACCAGCGATAGGACGAGAGGAAATGGCCTCAAGTTGCACCAAGGGAGGTTTAGACTGGACATCAGGAAAAACTTCTTTACTGAAAGAGTGGTCAGGCCTTGGAACAGGCTGCCCAGGGAAGTGGCTGAGTCGCCATCCCTGGAAGTATTTAAAAGATGTGTAGATGAGGCGCTTAGGGACATGGTTTAGTGGGCATGGTGGTGTTGGGTTAACGGTTGGACTTGATGATTTTAGAGGTCTTTTCCAACCTTAATGATTCTATGATTCTATGATTCTAACTAGAAGACTTAGGCTTTCTGTCCCGACCTCCAGCACAGCAGAACAAAGCATAAGTACAAAGACATTTTGACGTGTGAGTGTATGTAGCTTCTATATTAAATCAAAGGTGGGTGGTAAAGTATTCTGATAGCCAAAGCACAAGTAACAGGCTGGGGAGAGTGGAGGGAGAGTGTTTCTTTGCAAAGCTGATGTTGTTTGCAAAAATAGCAACTTAGATCCAGCCTGTTTCCTCCTTAAACCTAGAGATTTGAGCAAAATTGCTGCTAATCAAATACAGTAAAACATCAAGGTTATCTCAGTTTATGAGGATTGTGGATTTTGTTTTATTTATCAATACCTGAGGATAGTGCAAATAAGCATAACAAGAGGATGAATATGACATTAAGTTGCATGTTTTAGGCAGATTAATTGCAAGTGGGAGTCAGAAGAAAGAAATCTTATTTTATGTGGCAATATCTTACAATACGGGGCTCTTTCAGACAAGAACAATAAAGCCCAAGATTTTGGAATGATAGTTAGAAGTATGTGTCAGCAATCACTGTTTCCTCATTGGATTTATGATACTTTTTGTTGTTTTTTACACCAAAGAAAGTACCAAATTATTCAATAAAACACTAGTACATATTCAGTTAATTGTATGTGTAAAAAAAAAAAAAAAAAAAAAAATCCAAGACATGATAAAATTCAGTGCTGGTTTACAGTGGAGTAAAAAATGCAGTGCTACCAGTTCCTGAAGATAGCTGAATTTCTGGATGTGACTGAAAACTTAAAAATAATATTTTAAAAATGTATAATATTTAATTAATTGTTTAAAAGGGATTTGCGAAACAGATAGGATTCAAAGAAAGTGTAAACAAATAAACCCTGCTAAGGAAATCTGAAGGTATTAGTTTATAAGTGGAAATGGAGAGGAAGCATTCTGTCAGGGTTGGAAAGGGGTCAGTCTCCAGAACAGAGCAGAATTTGACCAAGAAATTAAAATATAGTTTCAGTTGTGTTGATACATGCATGGAAACAGTGCAGCAAATAACTTTTAGTTAATCTTCTGGTGCTAAATTCAAACTAATGAATACTTACTCCTTTAAAGTCAGTGATGTGAGTTGGATGAGATGATGACATTTTTCATGATTTTTCTTTCTAACTAGCTAGGCTCTTGCAAGCTAATTTAAAGGGTGTGAATGTGTTTTGTTTGACGTGTATTTTGGATGTCCAAAAATGTAACATTTTGTGGGCCTTTATTCTACCTCCTTGCCCCATTTTTTCCTTTCCATAATATTTCATTTGAAAAGTCATCAGTGGGAATGATTCCCAGCCAGGAGGGGTGTGGCAAACTGTTTTCTCAGACAGTATTCAGTCCCATAACATTGATCGTGATGGCTAGGTATATTGCAGTTGATCCTCCTTACTATAGGCTAAGCACATTAAGGTTTCTGGTAAAGGTGAGAGGGCTCTGTCTGTATCTGATGTATAAACAGAGGGAGAACATAACATGGCAATTCATGTATCAGGTCTTGTAATTAATTCAGTTCTTTTTTGGCACTGTCTCTTTACTTGCTATTGGAAATTTGTAGAAAACTATAATTCTGAACAAATGGAGTGTCTGGGAAGCTAAATTTGGAAATTTAAATTTTGAAATCAAATGTCGTAGTGAATTCCATATATTTACTTATAATACAAATATAAATATAAAAATATATTAATATTTAAGCAGAAGAGGCAAAAACAAAAGCATGCTATCCTAACAAAACAATCTACTGCAAAGGTGACTGCTTCCTTAGTTGTTTTCACTTCTTCATAAAATATCTGTCTTGGACAAGAAGACTTAACTTTATAGCCCTTTCTAGCTGTCATAAATTGAAAATAGTGTTGCATTATTATTATTATTATTTATCTCTGCTATGTAAAGAAATACTAAAACCTAAGAAGCAAAGGATTTTCCTTAGATAGAAAGCAACCTGACATTGCTTACTGTTCTCTAGCTATTGACAGGTTACTACCTTGACAAAGAATTATATTAATAAACGTCTTCAACTAGGAAACTCGATCTGAGACAGCACACTGAAAGGACCTGTAGGAGGCGGGGATATGAGCCAGGGTTATCATCCAGAATTCAGAAAAGGAAAGAGAGGCCTAAAATGACCTGACACACCTCTCAAAGGGAAGCTGTATCACTTGGGGGCTGATGCTCCAGCCTCCATGGCACACACTCTTCTGTGCTCCACCTGCCTGGGATAGAGACAGGGCTTTTCACAGAACCAGTCAGAGCACGACAAACGCTCGTTAGGTTTAGGTAGCTAATGGGTCTGATGCCTCATGGACTATTTCTATTCTTGTGTTTCAACTAAGTCGTTCTGCATTCAAATGAACACCTGTGTAGACTGCTGTCATTTTAAAGGACACTACCTTTTTTTGACGGTTTGTTTCGGTAGCAATGGAGCACAGGTTTTTTTGGGACCTATTTTCAGCAGCCTAAGGCTAGGAAGCTCAATTTTTCAACAAGATTGTTTACCGGAAAGAAAAGGCTACATGATCTTGGTGACAACTTGAAGACTGTTGTCTCAATAACTAGTGATAGGACTCTGTTACAGACAGGGCAATGCTAGCAAGAAGCAGCTCTTTATTTTTACTGTGATGCTGTGGTAGCAAGCTTGTAAAACCAGGATGGCACTAGAGAAGAATGAAATGTATTAAAAGAATCATAAAGTCCATTCTTGTGTGCTACACTCTGTCTCATGTTAGAAACTGTTTTTGAGAATGCAAGAAATGTGATCTGTGATTTACGCTAAAATTTTCAATTTACGCTAAAATTCAATTTACCTTTGATGAGTTCTAGTCCTACTTTTGCCATCAAGACATGTTTAGTAAACATGTATACCTCAGGTATTCCAGAAATACCTGAGAGGTAGTTCTGGAAAATGATAGGTCATTTTATTGCTGTTGCTGGAGCTGTAAAGCAAACAATAGTTTCAGGTGTTGTGAAAAGTTAAAAGGTGTTTAGAGATTTCTATTATCTAATTCAGGTTCATCAAAAATATTGACTCAAAATGCATGTTAACATCAACTTTTATTAGTTTTTACCTAAACAATATCCTAGCATCCAATAAAAATTTGGACATTTGGGTGTCTATTTTATTATTCAGTGTTTATTCCTAATCGATCTTGGCTGATTAGAAGCATAGCATCCTTAGCCAAAGAAGACAGTCCTCTATAAGATGCTTTTTATAATAGTGGAGTCAAGAGTTAATGCTATCATTTTATCTATTTCAGAGCACTGATTACTTCAGCAGCTTGGGGAGAGATTTGCTTGACCCAGGACTTCCCTGGCTTTCAATGTTTCTTTGCTTACGAAAAATGTTGATTCAGTGATTGTAGTATTTATACCCTTTCTGGGAAGTTGCAGCCGAGAAGATTAGTAGCACTGGCCTTCATATAGGAAGAATAAGATGGTCATCATAATTATTGATATTTCTCTTTGAATCTAATTCTTGTGCTGTTGTTGCCTTTCTCAACTCCTTTCTTCTTCTCATTCTGTCTTGAAGTCACTTTAGCCTTATGACCATACTGCCTGCTGTTACTTCAACATTTTTTTTTTTTAAATTTCTCTCTTCTGAAACATTGCTCATGGTGCCACTCGAGACTGTCTTTAATCTTTCACGATCAGTGGCCATCCGGCTTCAGAAATGAGCAAAACAGCGATGTCAAATCAGTACCAGCATTGTGTTAGCCCAGTTATTTGTTTAAAAAAAACCCCAACACCTGAATTCCTTATCAGAGAGAAAAATAACAATGTGTGTAAATGGTATATATCATCCATGTATAGTAATGAGAAGAATTTTCTAAAATTCTGTTGGAATTGCTAAATTGCTGTGTGCATCATGTGGAGCGCAAGTGGTTTTAAAAAATGTCACTGTACAACCCATGGTAAACCTCATCTCCTTTCACCATAGTATTGCTGTCACTTTAGTCTGGCCTAAATGATTTTATTTCATGATTTACCTTTAGCAGTAGGTTACTGCTGCTTGCGCTGTAATACTGCTGCTTGTGCATACTACTGTAGCATTACAAAGACTAATAAATTAGTTTGTCCACTGCATCAGTGTCATCGTATCTACTAAGGATGTGCAAGTTTAAGCTCTATAGTAGCATTAACAACGCTACAGGAATTGAAAGGTCATATCAAACTGAATATAGGCAGCAGCATAATAGGGGTTGGCAAAATAGAATAATTACCTGAAATCTGATTTTGACACTATTTCAAAATTGATGAAGAGGTCGATTAACCCTGAGATCCTGAAATTAACCCTGAGACTTTTAAAACAAAATGATACCTGCTCCCACACACCCAAAAAACCTCTTACGTGGGATTCTTTCCTTTAGATTTCTTTCTGAAATTGTAATATAAATTCAGGTCAATTTTCAAATTTTTGTTAAAAAGCAGGAAGGCTAAAAGCTTACACAGATACCTCAGAAAAATGATGTCTTGATTCCAGCTGCTGGAAATTAAAGACAAATGCAGACTTGGAAAAGAATAGGAAACGCTACCATTTCAGATACATAGCCATATTACTGACTTAGAAACATTAATGCATGGGTTCATTAACACATTTTATAGAACTTTCTTATTCAAATAACAGGTTAAAAAAAATAAACCATGCATGCCTAGTTTGTGTAAATAAGGAAGTGGTTCATTTGTTTTTTTTCACAGTAATGTGAGCTTAAATTAGTGCATATAAATAAAATTAAGCTTTTGGAAATCGTAGCAGTATAGCTGAAATTCTGAAATTCAGAATTAAAAATAGTGGTAACACAGTAATTAATTTTGTGTTTAACATATCTTGAAATAATCATCTTTGCCTTTTATCCTTAGCTGAAATTTCATAAGCACCTTATTTTCACAGGAAACTAAAATCCCATCAATTTCCAATAAGACTTACAATGTACAGTGCATTGGGAAATGGGACCAATGAAAAAATGCCTTGATAGTTTTAAACATTTTTTTCCTTATGCCCTCCTGGGGATTGGATGAGATTTGATTTAATTTGTGCATATATAATCAGTTATATTTTAGGATACATAAATAGAAGAGTAAAGCAAGCTTACTGGAGATAATTACTGGTCTTGGGTCACTGACTTTCAGTGTAACATTGGAGCTACTTTATTTTTAACCTTGAAAATAAACTTGCCAAGATCAGGAATTCTACACTGCAGCTGCTTTTTTCTTTTTCCTCCTAGGTAAGCAATCAGCTGCAGCATTGAAATGTTGCAAAGAAATTTACTTGTGCAAGTATTTTAGGAGACACTGACATTCTTACCAGCCACTGAGGCTCAGATAGACAAGCTCTTCTTATGCTGTCGAATACCAGAAGATTACCTGGCTGCTGACGATCATTTTAGGTTATGGCAGGAGGAGATTAGCTCACATTTATAACAGCTCACATTTTCCATTTTTTCTCTGTTTTCAGAGTGGCATGGAAATTATATTTGTGAATCCCTGGGGACTCTCACATTGGTGTCAGTTTTCAGATTTTGCCAGATACATCTAAATGTGGACATAAAATGTAATGGAAATAAATTGAAAAAAAAAATCTGTTTCTTGATTCTTTATTACTGAAGAGTTAAGAAAGCAATTTCTCAGGCTATTACACAAATCTTAAACTGGGAATAAATGTTAGGATGAAATCAGATTGCTTAAGATTCTTTTGCCTGTGCATCTCTCCAAAAAAATCATAGCAGGCACATGTGCTTTGACCATTTTTTGGAAAGGTCATACTCCAATAAGAATTTGGATGAAATCTTTATTTTAAGACTAATTTTATAACAAAAGCTAAGTGTATTATATGTATATGGTGCCAAAGAATCTTTCATCACCTCACTTACACATTCAGCGACTCTTTATCTACCTCAGTATTAACAGCTGGTGAGCAAAATATAGTGGAAAAAATAGAAAAATTAGAAATTAGAAAATAGTCGTTTTAAATTGGCAGTATACAGGAATATGCTGAATTAAGTAAATAAGTTACATAAAGTTATTTCTGTGCTACATTTTGTATAAAAAACATGCATTAAAATGGAGCTGGTTACCCTCCTTGGAAAGTACTGTGTAAGTGGTACATAGTATCAGTACATAATAAAAAACACGTCAGCTACTTTCTCTGGCATTCTCATGATATGTCTCCATGGATGCTAATATTGTAAAGAACCTAGATAAAGCTGCTGCCTATGAATTGAAGTGACAAAAAGCATTTCAAATATTCAAAGTGAAGATTGACTCAAACTTCGTTTTTCCAATATTTGGAATCACTCCAAATTGAGAACTGGCTTTTTCCAAATACTCCTGGTCTTTATGTTGAGCTGCATATGATCATGCCCGGTCCTGAACTTTGGAAAGTTTATCTTCAGATACTGATGTCACAGCTTTGATTCTTCTTTAAAAATTTTAATGTATATCTGAAACCATAAAAGGAGAGAGCTTTTATCATTCTTAAAATTATTGTTGGAATTTATATTGAACTGGATTTAAAATACGTTGGAGAAGCCAGAGGGAAGGAAAAGGCTTTTTATAATTTCAGTGGTATTTCATCAGCTTCCAGCTGGCCAAAACGTTGGAGAAGTGTCGGGACTTCTCCAGTACGTATGGAAACTCAGAACAGATAAAGGACATCTTTTACTATACAGCAATCTCTTAAAAAACACCAGAAACTTGCTGAAATGGAGACAAAAGGTAGCAACAAGGTAATTACATTTTATTTATGTATCTTTTCAGTATCACTTGACAAAGAGAAATTTCTCATATACAATTTCAGTAGTTCCCGAGAGAATTGTTTTGAGGAATGGCCACGTTATACTTTTACAAAGATAAGGCTTCTGGTGTGTAGGTGAAGTCAAGTGGGGAGGATCCTGAGACCACTCTAGAGCAGGTTAGAACCCCCTTCCCATCCTTTCTTTTCCTTGATCTGCCTTTCAGTCAAAACTTCCCTTTATCCCACTTGGAAGAGAAGGATCTTGTTGTAATCAACTTCCTTCCCTCAACCTCCTCAGTATAGTCCTGCAATAGTGATCATAATTTAGTCCATGTATATGTACATATCTTTCCTTTTTTCACTCTGTGGTATCTCTTGTAGTGTACTAAGTTGTATAGTAAGTAATTGTTCCCGGTACACTGTTACTGGGAAGTCTGGACTAATATTTGACAGCTATAGCTTGGAAATGTGTCTGAACTTGCTGGTTTGTGTTAGAGCTTAAAGGTGATTTATTGCGTTTGATTTTTGAAAGGTGCTGCAAGAAATGGTTTGATAAATAATTGTTCATAGAAGGGTAATTAACAGAAGATACTTTTAAGTTCTACTAGATAGTGCTATTGCTATTCCAATTTAAAGATGCTGACTTCGTTTCTAAATGGTGTGTATGCCCTTCAATGCCTGTTTTAGTAGGAGGATATGTCAAATATTAAATCTCCATTGGTAGACAGGTGTGCATTATTTACAAGTTTCTAGCTGTAAGAAACATAATTGACCAGTTCAATCCTTACAATATTTTGAAATCTGAAATGTGCCTGTTCTTCTAAAACTTAGATGTTATTTTATATATTAAATTAAAAAAAATACTGATAGAATTATTAACATTATTATTATTATTATTACTACTTTACTTCTATGTTTTACAGTTACGCCACCTTGATTAGACTGTTGTGCCAGTATGTAGTTGAATCTGTGAAAACTTGTTTTGATACTTGCAGAGCACAAAGAGGTGACAGTAACTATAGTTCAGATTCCATTATATGTGGATTTTCAGTTACTCATAACTAAAATATTTAAAAGCCTGGGTAATTTTTTTTAGTTACATTTTCTCCAAAGGTAAGCATTTTTTTAAAATAAAAATTTTTAAAACAGTTCAGTGACATGGAAGTGTAAAGAATTTGAGGTATAAAAAGAGAAGGAATACAGGGTACAGAATGAAAATCTTTTTTCTTAAGGGGAACACCTTTGGAAGTTCCAAAGTTGGTTTGCATTTGATTTACTACACACTGAAAATTCAAGCCTCAGGTCTTTGTGCTAGATTTCAAAAAGCATTTTTAGGAAATCTTATGTCATGGGGGTCTTCACCTGAGTTTATATGCCATGCTATTTCATGAGCTTGCCAGAAATTTGTGCTCAATCATCTACTATATGTCAGTCTGCACCCCTTTTTGGGTGTGGGGTAAGCCAGCTGGCTCTCCAAGGAGAGGGATTCTGGTAAAAGGAATTAGCTTGAATTTGAACCTTATCTTGATGGGGGTCAGGATGGAACATGGTTGCCTTAAATCATATGGAACTGCACACACAAGCCTGCTCTTCGATTCAATAAAAAGAGTGGATATAGATTAATCCTTAGGACTATTTACATTTCTAAAAATGAACCTGCAGTTAAAACTGTATTCAGGAAAAGACTGGAATTATTATTATTATTTTAAAATTGCATTTGTGTGGAAACTTCCCCTTGGATTCCCGAACTTAATAGTTATCTGTGCAAACAGACAGTAACCACTCAATTCTCATGAATTTCAACAAAGGACACGTTTTGTAGCAGTCAGCTCTGGATGTTTCAATTGCATTTTTCAGAAATCCTTTAAGTACGTAACCCTTGTAAGGATGTTAGCTGCATGTGCATACTTAACTATGTAGTAAAAATTATCCAGGAGATATTATAAGTTGAGGAGATATTACAAGTTGAGGTAAGAGGCTTCTTCCTACGATCCTCGCTCTTTGTCACACAGTAAATGTCTGTATAATCTAATGTGTTGGGCCAGGAATTCCTTCGACTTTTAGCCAAATATTTCAAAAGTGAGGTGTTGCAAATTGAGCTTTTCTTATGAAACAGAAAAGCTTCAAAGTCTTTGAGAGTGCAATTTATGTTTTATTTTTTGAAAATAAGAATAAAGAGTTCCCTATTAAAAACATTTTAAAGATGTTAATATTTCACTTTTTATCTAAAAAAGGCTCTATCATTTACATGTGCAAGTAGGAAGAGCTATGTTAAAAATAATATTTATTCTTAATTTTCTGCTTTTGCATATACCTAGTTATAGTTTTTAAAATGCAACTTTTTCCCTGTAACTTTTCATTTAGACATGAAAGATCTTAGAATGTTCTACAATAGTTAGATTTAAGGTAAAGTTATTTACTACGTAACTTGGGAAGCATTGTAAAAAGTATAGTGAAGTCCTTTCACTTAAAATTACACCCATGTCTAAGTCTTCTCAACTTGAAGGGCAGATTTATGTGACTTCCTGCAGGGAGATTCTTTTCTGACATGTGCTAATAATTTTTATGACTTTTTTCAGAAATTCTGAACAAAACAGACTATAGCTCTTGTAGACTGAGTAGTAATGAGATTTTATCATATCTGTATTTGTTACTTTAAACGAATGAATTTTTGGTTTGTTCTTATGCTCATGATCTACATCAACACTAGTAACAAACATTAGTAGTTACTCACTTTCTTCTCTACACAGTGTGTAGAGAGATCACTGTTACATGTCAGTAAGAAAAAAAATTAAGTAGTAGCAAATGCAAGTAGCGAATATTTACTTAATATAT
>NW_009222076.1:0-20671 GCF_000690835.1 Fulmarus glacialis | reverse complement strand
TTAAATATTTATTTAAATGCTAAAATTAATTACTATTTAAGTTGTTAGTAAAATAAAGAAAAAGTTTATGTGAAGTAGCTGTAAAGTAACTTAGTATTCAGATGATGTACAGTATTATCAGAGAAATAGTGTGGCATCACTTGACCAAGATGTATGAAATCAATTGGCCTGGGCACACAGATCGGTATTAAAATTTCAAGCAGGGAGCATTAATTTGGATATATACCTTTAATTTGTTCTTTTCCTTTTTTAATATTTTCAGTGTATTCACTATTTATGTGAAGTATCCACATATTGAGTGAAGTGTAGAGCTCCAGAAGTCCTCATTTGAACTGACTTCAGTTTTCTTTGCATTCCAACAGCTTTGTACTTTTTAGCCAGAAATAAAGAAAATGACAATATCTGCATGTAACTCTCAATTCTATAGTTTCCTGGTATTTTTAAGACTTTAATATGTGCAGTTGCTAGTTATAAATCTGCAACTTGGATTAAGCCACTATTAATATGAAGATAAGGGACACAGATCTTGATGGGCTGAGCTAATTTAAGCATCTTAAAGTTTTTATATCTGAAAGTAATTATAAGTGTCTAAAAGTTCTAACAATGGTCAAATTTCTAGTGTATATTGCGTAATCTACTAGTGCTTATACTAAATATACGTACCGCTGTCTCAAGCTTTATGCTTGTTTTCCCATATCAATAATAGATGGGGCATAAAAGAACTTGGATCAAATTAGCATTTTTGTCTGTTTAAGTAAGTTTTTCATATAGCTTGACTATCAGGATTCTGCTTGTTTCATTTCTGTAGTAAACTCTTTCTCATCACAGATAGTTTTATTTAGCTTCTTTCAATCAATCCCCCTCCTTATTTTATAAAGGCTTCTTGTTTTCTTTTAAATAATGAGATTTCTCCTCATTATCTATATAACATTGCCATGATTCTGATGTAACTTTGTATAGTACTCATTATACACGGTTTTGAATACTTGCTTTGATTACTTCCCAAACTGGTGATTTTAATGCTCTACTTTCTAGTATCCACTGGAGACGCCTTCAGCTAGGGCTGTTGCTTCAGGGTCTTGCTGTCTCAGCTATTCAGAAAAGCTAAGAATACTGAACACCGTACATCATCTTTAATATCAATTCTCTGCTCATCAGTTTATTGTAGAACTGAGTCAAGTGTGTTATTATTTCTGCTTATTCCAGTAAGTCCTTTGCATCTTCTTATTCAGCTGAGTTGGTGGCTCCACCTTCCCCTCCAGCTCTACAGTTTTTGCTCCTTGTTCTCTTCTGGGTATCATAGCACCAAGAAGGTGATTTTTAAAATCTGAGTGAATGTTACTATTTTGATATATTTATGTATATTTGAGCTGTCTCTAGAGTGTTGATTTGGTGTTTAAAGAGTGTATGTAGGCTTGGATCTTTAAAACTAACAGCAACTTATACAATTGATTATAATTGTATGAATAATACTGCACAATTAATATACTTCTAGTGAAGCATAGATGCAAGGGCTGGTGAGATTCATTTTAATGTGCTCACTAATAAGTAAAAGCTGTATTCATGCAGCTGATGGCTGATATGGACCCTGATAGTTAATCTGCTACATATTCTTGCTGCTGTGTAAGACTTATTGCTAATACTACCTTTTATGGTGCTGTGGTTTTTTCATTCTTTCCGTTAGCTAGCACGGTTCTGGCTGATGGAGGTGGTTTTTGTACTGTAACCCATACGTTGTCACCTCAGCATCAATTACACTATAGTCGTTAGTATCCTCAACAACTGCCACAGTAGTTTTTGCCATTGGACTTGAGGGCATGAAGAGAGCAGAGAGAGTTTTGGGTGAGGAGGTGTTTTAATATAAAGGTCTCGTAGGTAACTTTCTATGACTGTGTTCTGTTTGTACCCATCTGTATTTCAGCTCACGACTCCTCCTTTCCTGTGAGGAATCCAAATAAACCTGGCCTTCAGTATTTACCATTTCTGTCAGTATTGGTAAATACGCAAGTCCCCCTGATTTGGAAAATGCAGTATCCTGTGTGCTTTATAGCTGTGTTAGAAACAACAGAAATACTTCTGTATAATTAGCTTTATATATAAATTGCATGAGGAAAAGAGAATAGTTGCCTTAGATACTAATCTTTCATGCCTGGTCCTTACAGCCTACCCACAGTGTTACTGCTACAATAGCACTTCCTTTTTATCCCTTTCTTGCCGTTAGAGTTATGGGATGCTGTATCAAGGAAGTGCTTTTTCCCCTTTCTCTGTCAGGTCATCTTCATCTACTGTGGTCATGTTAGAAAGCCTTTGCTGTCTCAAAGGACAATTACTTCTTTTCTCTTTATTTCAAGGCCTTTGTCCAGCTCAGACTGGTAAATTAGTACAAAGTGCTTGCTCAGAACAAAACTGGAATGATGTGATTTTATTAAATGGGGTTTGCAAAGGCTACTGTAAAAGTGAGGAATGATTTTCAGTCACTTCTTCTGGACTGTGTTCAAGTTCATGTCCCTGAGAGAGCTTAAAAGAGCTGCAAGCACTAATTGTTTGTTTAATGATTTGGCCACCTTTATAAAAACTACAAAACTAAGTTTTTCATTACTGCTTTGAGTCATTGCTCTAAAACCTCTGTGTTAAACAGTTAATCATAAATCTTAAGTCTTTATTTTTGATGGTACTTTTTGATATTTCCTAGTACTTTCACAGCGATCCACAATTGCCATTAAAACAACAATTACACTGGTAGAGATGCAAGCCAAGAGTAAAACATAACTGATGGGTGATCTCAATGATTAATTTTACAGTCTTGTTTTTAAAAATAAAAAAATAGTGTTTCACATAATGCTAGTAAATATTCAAACTATTACCTACTGTAAATTGCAATTTTTTTAACCTGTATCCCCAGGATTTCAACAGTGGAACATCTGTTTTATTTTGAGAAAAATATGATAAGCATCTGTTTGCATGGAAGATGTGAATGAAACCAGACCACATTTGTTTGCAGTGTTATGGATTATCTGGTCTTACACTGTTTATGAATAAATCATGCAGGAAGGATAGCGCTGGTAACCACCATAGTATGTTTTATACTTGGTTTAAAACATAAATTTATGTATTTGTGATTTTTCCTGTAGACACTCAAAAAATTTATGCTTTAAGTAAAGAAGCAGGCAGTTGCATTTCTAGGCCAGTATTTAAGCTCATGGATACCAGAAATTCTTTTAAGCCAAGCCATGCCCACTGCTGTTAGTAGATATGAGAATATAGGATGAGACTTAAAAACAAAGCAAAAAAAAAAAAAATTACTGTGATGCAGGGAAAAGATGCTATAATATATTTTATTATTTGAGAAACAGTGTGCTCTCATGTAACTGGATTGTGACATAATGTACATGTGGATAGAGTTAAGTTTGCATGTGTAGCCTGGAAAACACATTTTGCAAAACCTCATGCCTAGTTGTGGTACTTACTGTCATGAATCCTTTGTACAGATTCCAAAATACTTTGTATTCAAGGGAGTGGGTGGATGTACAAACATTTTTGTGTTCAAAACAATGGGAAGACACTCAGGTTTGAACAGGCCGGTGGTTTGTGCGAGTGTTTGAGTTGCGTCCACTTGTCCGACAGTATCTGTACTAACATGTTTAAAGACTTCAGGCTGCATTTGGTCATAGCTGTCAAACTAACAGGGTCTGTTGGTTCTGCGATATGAACAGATGTGTTCTACATGACAGTTTGTGGGCTGATTTTATACTTAGTAGCCTGCAAATGTCATATGGAGGCTTTGGTATTGTTGTTGCTCTATCACCTCTGATATTCCTTGGAGCCAGCACTGCTGGGCTCAGTGCTTTCAGGGTACCTTTACAAAGGCAACCCAGCGAAGCCTTAAAATACCTTGTAAGGATATGTAAACCTTTTTGGTGCATGTGTAGGGTGAAGTCCAACATGCATGAAGGATTCCAGTGGAGAAAGTAGATCAGGACTCTAGACCTAATACTAACCACTGGCTTTGTGAAATGTGGACATCAAGTTCAATGCTTGAACATCAAGTTCAAGTTAGCTTCACCCATACAGCTACGAGGTGATTTAAGGCAACTGCTGGCTCTCAGTGGCTAGTTACTGTCTCTCCTTTGATGTGTTGCATGTGACTTTGTGTAAATGACATGGTACATATTAAGATGGCAAATGTTAGCACAAATTTGGTGTGTTAGCGTGAATGCTGGAATGCATTTGGGATTGAGTGAAATTTCTTAACCATGTATGCACACCCTTAATCTTAGCTACTGATTTATCTCTTTAGCTGCTTGGCTAGAACTGGAGATGGAACACATATTTCCATTAGGCAAGTGTGTCTGTATTATGTATTAGTTAATTGAGTTTCTCTATCCATCAGGAGTAATTTTTTCTGACAAGTTGAATCTTTCATCTTTCCCCTTGTTTTGGGGTACTTTGGTACCATCTTGTTATGGTTCTGGCTTTGGGGCATTTTTCCCCTCACTTCTCATAGTTCATCTCCTCAGTCAATTCCCCTTCAAAACAGACGGCAAAATCTAGTGCAACATTCCTCCAACAGTGTAAGTTGGATGCAGATTTCTTTATCCTGTCTTCCAGTGACATGCAAATACATTGCTCTTTTGTAGTCTGTTCCAGGTAGGCTAAAGGTAAAAAGCCAAGTGAAATAATTTATATGCACCTATAGGAGATGGGAAAAGAGGTTTTGCATGGAAAATTGGTAGGGAGAGATACTGGATAACTTCATATAATGTTCCCTGTTAGATCTTTTAATCAGTTAAAACAAAGAGGGCCTTCCTTCCCCAGTAACTCCAGCTGTTAAAAAAGCTGAATCCTTGCTGTAAAGGGCCAGTGGAGTATTCCTTTTATGGGAACACTTGTTGACGTAAAATGTCTGGGGTCAATGTTCAGGGCAGCAGGATCTTTCCCTCTTCTGCCACAGCTTTCTAATAGCAGGAGGAAGCGGGGTAAGGTAAAATTTTACTGTGCTCTGTCAGTTCACTATTGATTTAAGGTTCCTAGAGGAACATGTGCTAGAGAAACAACGTAGAAAATACTTACGTTCTGACAGCTTCTGTAGGAGCAGAATAAAAGCTCTCCATGCTGCACCTTTCCTGTGCAGCAGCCCAGCTCAGTTGCTCAGAGGATCGAGACAGCTATTTTGAGATTTTTTCTTAAAAGCTGCTGTTTACATATAAACAAGGGCTTAAATTATATCAGTTTAGATAATACACAATAATTATTATCAAGTGTAAGTCTTTATAAAGGTATAAAGTATCTGTGATTTAAACTATGCTTTTAAAATGTTCCTACATATTTATTGTTTGGGAATAGGAATAGGAGCAAATAAATTAATCTAAGAAAACATTCCAGACTTTTTAGTTTACTTGTGTGGGCCACTTAATTTAGCTGGATATTTAAAAGTTTAGCATGATTTTATTACTGCTCTGTACTTACCATTTTGACAATACTGTTGCTTTTTAGCTAAGATAACTACAGTCTGGGGGGGGGAGCGGGTAGGTTATATTGGGGTTGACAAAGCAGTTCGCTAACAGTGATCTTCAAAACATTTTAGTCAAAGCCTTGAAAGTCATGGCTTTAAATTCCTGAGGTTTAAAATCAGTGCACTTGGAGTTTCTTTTATTTGGTTACTGGGTCTTGAACTTTTGGGTTCAGAGTTCTAAAAAGTTTAGTCCTAAAGCATGTCTAGTGAAAGCAAATAATTCCTTGTTACCACATGACTCAAGAAGTTGAGGTTTAATGAGGAGCACTAAGCTGAACAGGAATTGACAATACCAGAACTGCTTCCTTCCAAGGAACTTTGGCGAATGAAGTGCAGAGACCATGTTGCAGCAGAGAGGGAAGATTATTGCCTATGGTTGAATACTGAATGGGACAGACTAATCATCAGCAAATCCCACTTTGCTAGAAAGGTCACATCTCTTTTCTCTGCCATGGTTTTTCAATGGTATTCCAAGTACTTTTTTTTTTCCTAATTCTTAGGGAAAAAAATAGATGTGTGGGGTAATTACATTTCCAGTACTTTAATTTAGGCCAAAAATCAAGTCCTGGAACAGAAAACTTCCCAACACATACATCTACTCTTGGAAAAGTTATTTCATGAAAACCAAAGCTTTCAGTGAGCAAATCAAGTTTTTGACTCATGATGCTTTGAACTAGCAGAGGTGATGCCTCAAGCTCTTGAAGTGTAACTGCTAAAGCAATTATAGAGCAGCGTTAACATGATGAGAAAAAAGATCTACTCTCACTCAGGCCAATTTGGATTAAATGATAAGAATAAGGAAAATTCCAATAACAGTTTAATAATAAAAATTGTTGTTGAAGTAGTGGTTTGTGGTTTAGCCATCTCTACTTTTTATATTCTAAGTATAAACTATTTCTAATATATTATAAAATATTATAATGTGCTATAATACAGATTTTAATATATATTTTATAATAAATAAAAGGAAAATAACCCTGATTAAAAAAGGCCTTTTATTAATGGAATGACTTTGCAGTGAGGTTCATGTTACAGATGCAAATGCATGGTAAGATATGATTTGAGATTGAGTAAAAGAAACACACACAGAGCTCCTGTAATAGTTCTTGTCAGTAATGATGGTTTGTGTTTTCAAGAGCTTCTTTTGTTGTTGTGATCGATGACATTTTTTCTCTCCTTGGATCTGTTGCCGTAGCTGAAATGTTCAGCTGAAGATGTTTGCTTAGTGCCCTGTGGGATGGTGGAGTTTTGACACTGTAGGAGGTGTATTTTTTACTCTCTTCAGAATCTGTCTGTCTTCATTCTTGCCATTTCTATGGTAGTTTTGTGATGGGACCAGCTCACTTTTCCCTCTTGTGTAGGCACAACTCTCTTACCTGGTATGCACATAGAGAGGGAATGGAGTGATGACAAGGAGTTGTGTGTTATTACAAAGCTGCTTGGCCTGATTTCTTGTTCTAATTCTTCCTTCCAGGAGTGTCTGGCAAATGTGCTGTGGTAGAACGGTCCAGGCAGAAAGTCTCCAGACTGAGGTTGTGAATGCTTGAAAGTGTTTATTCACATGTTGGACAGAGAGTCTGACAGCTCATGATTATGTCTGTGATGACTTAATTGGAGGTGTAGAGAAGCCCTTATCCATAAAGTCAGTTACGACCAGATTAATCGTAGACTTGCAAGTATGGAGGTGCTTAGGTCGACAGAGATGGTTATGATTGGGTTGGTAATACCACCTGTGGTGGCACTCATCTGCACCACGAGGGAGGCACCGATGAGGGCTTTTACCTCGGAGAGGATACAGAGCCCAGGCATTGCTTCCACCTCTCCAGCCTGTTGTGCTGTGTCTTGGAGCATCTGGAGTAGGAGCTCAGAGGGTGCCAGGACCCTGCTTCCAGCTCAGGGCAGAGCACAGGGGGCCAAGGAGGTGCTGAGAGCTACATGCTGTAGGTCACAGAGGAGATCAGTGTCCCAGGTTGGGGATGTATTGTAGGAAAGGCATGGGGACAAGCTAGGTGGAGTTACGTGATGCAGTTTTCATAGTGGGGATGTACCTGGAAAGTGAGAAATGCAGGACTGTAGGAGTGGGCGTGATTTTGGTGGCAACTAAAGGACTGGACAGGGGAGAATATTGTCTGTTTGGGATGCACCAGCAAAGCACAAGTGGGTTGGCATCCTGTTTTGAGTGGTACACAGTAAGATGCTGGGAAATGAAAATGGAAGCCTATCACTTCCAGTAAATGCCTGGCCAAGGACCAGAAGCTGTCATTGCTCCAGCTTGTTACCTGTACTGCCAGTGGTGCCAGGATGAGATTGTGAGCTGTCTTCACTACAATTTCACTTGCTTTCTAAGCCAGACTTACATATCTTATTCTTAACCCAATGTTCTTGTCTCATTATGGACAGTTACATGTTTCTCAGCCAGGCTTTGGCTGATTTTAGCAAGTAATGTGTGGGTTCAGCCTTTGCTCCCTTTTCTGCAGGCAAGCTAGTGCAATACAGCTGAAACAAGGTGAGTGAGCTTCGTGTAGGCCTTGGCAGTCCCTTGCAAAACAGGGGGAAAATGGGCACTTCCTATAACAATACATATCAGAATGGGGGAAAATTTTGCATGATCAACACTCCTACCCTTTTATTTAGCTTATTGTGTTGCTTCCAGAAAGGATTATTGTTCATGTCCAACACCCAGACCTTGTTCAGGACATATTTGAAACCTGAATGCCAGGAAAGGGTTATAAGAAGATAATATGCATTTTACTGAGTTCTAGGTTAAGGTTCAGGCTGTTAAAATAAATCTTCGGAGTCAAAGCCGTATTATCTAATATTCAGTGTTTGTGTTTCCAGTACTGTCAGTCTTGAGACTCCACTGTGTTTTTTACTTACTTGTAAACATTTAGATAAACATTAAGGAGCTTATTGATTTCCTATACACATAATGATTTATTGATACTATTCTCAGATTTTATAATATTCATTTGCTAATAGCTCCATTGATTTGTTTTCAGCAAAGAAACCTCCAAACAACAAAAAACCAAACCAAACCATCCAAAACCTGAGGAAACTGAAGATGTTTTTTTTCCATGTAATATAGCTGTGTGCAGAAACACGTACTTAGAGATAATAGGAATATAGGTAGTTGTAAACCAATGTAGTCGGTTCTGAATATGAAACCAAAATCTCTGCTAGGTGCACTCCTGCAAAGAGTTGCCAGGAACACGTGTCACTGTTTGTAACGTTACCATAGGCTGCACTGGTGGCTTTGCAATTTAATTGTTCATATTTGAAGGAACATTTAATCTTCTTTGGGACTGAATGTTTAAAGGAGACTGATCGTAGTTTGGGGGTTTTTTTTGTGTGTGTAGGCAGGCTGACCTGCCTGTGCAGAACTCTGTTAATGTCTGTGGGATTTTGGGCAAGTTCTGCCACCTCCCTTTCTGTAACAGCTTGCAGCAGCCTGTAGTATATGTTCCCCCGCTTCAAGGCAGCTACCTCAACTTCATGATGTATGTGAAAGTTGCAACTTCTCAACCTTGTTTCATCTTTACTTGAAGACTCCCTTTTAAAACATTTTCATTCTGCATTTAATCTTTAGTATATTGAATAAAGAACACAACTGGCTTGTCACCTAAATCAGCACAGCAATGGCCCTTTGTTACAGTGTCTTAGGATGATATATTTATTTATTTAACATATGTTAAATTCAGTATTTCTAACTTCCCATTTTGTATTTACTTGGCAGACAAAATAATAAAAACATGTAAACACACTTTGAATTTCCTTTTGTTGCTATCTGAAAACTTCATAAAGGAGACAGTGGAGCTGCACGCTTCAAAATGTTATGAAAGTTTTTAACCTCAGGTGCATGAGTTAACTCATCTGCACTCACGGAATGCAATGAGTTCAAGGAGACGTAAAATTGAGCATGTACTTTGCAGTTTTCAGAATTAAGGCTAAATTGTGTGCTGCTGTAGTGTTTGTCCTTTAAAGGTAACACACTGGAGAAGAGAGGTTCCACTGACTGTTAAGTTCCTGCAACTCAATATTTTGCTCCTCATATTAAAAAGACTATATGTGTTTTAATATTGGGACCAAAATAGTAGTAAAAAGCTCATTACTGTCTCTTGCAGAATGTACTGACTTCTCTTATATTGCGTTGTATGAGCAGGAGTAGCATGGAACTTGACTAAGTGGAGCATTTTGCCCTTAGTACTGTTTCACTCTGTCCCACAATACAAAACCTAATTAGTGCGTCCAAAGAAGCGTTAAATAGATTTCATGCTGTTTAATAAAGGCATTACGTGTTTTTGTCTATTGCAAAACATTAGAAGGAACGTTCATAGTGCATGTTTCTGCTGCCTCTTTCACAATTAAGGTGCAGTTTTACGTTGTATCTGCCTCAGGAAGGCTCAGTAACTTTTTTACTCATCAAATGTTTCCTCTCATTGTTATGCTCTATTTGTTTTGGTGTTATTGCATAATGGTGTTGAAATAGACTCTCAATGAACATCTTTGCTAGTCATTTCAAATTGGGGGGATGACAGCTCTTAGCACTAAAATGTATCAGGCTGTCGTGACTTGAAGTTCAGTAATTCTTTTTTGGTGCTGATCTTTAACTAGTAACTGAAAACGAAGAGTTTACTTTGTGACATCTGTAGCCTGAACCTTTTCATTCTTGTGAGTTCTCATTAAAATGTGAGATTTCTTCCCGAGGGTCACCATTACTGTCAGGTTTACACAGCCCTAATGGTGACGTTTTGTTTCTGATTTCATCCCTTAGCTGGCCTTGTCTGGCCTAAAGTGTCTGAAGTGCAGACCTTCTAGACTATATACGCTGAAGTTCAAAAGGAGAGAAATACCACCTTAGGGAGAGGAAGAAAGGCTTCTTGAATTCTGCCAAATCTTGCCTTGTTGTACATGAACCTGTAAAACTAAGCAACTCAGTAAGAAATATCTCATTGCGTCTAGCTAATCTGTTGCCTGCCTGTTGGCAAGGTCTCCATTTGATTTTTTTGGTTTTGTGGGTTTATCTTTGGCTTTAGCTCAGTTTCTTCAGATGTGTTTAAGTGATCTGGTTTTGGGTTTTTGTTAGGATTACATGAAATGTTATACATTACTGATATAACATGTTTTGCAAAACATTTCTAAGACTTTGCAAGTTGTACCGATTAATCTTCATAACCTGTATTTTATTTAGCTTCATGGCAGTGTGAATTGATGTAAAGAGCATCAATGTTAGAGCTGTGAACTGACTCTAGAGTTTTGGTTTCCCCTAACCCCCTGTAGACATTTGATCGGGATTTAGTGGTACATGAACATAACTATCATAGCATAACTTCTGCTTAGAGTATTTTGAGAATAGGTACTTGCCAGCTCAATACTTACCTGGAAAGCAGCTAAAGCTGTACCAGAACACTTCAAGATCAAAATGCTGTGGGAACTGTTCCATCATTATGCTTTCAACTGTTGATGTAATATATAAATTTGTTCAGGCAGCATTTTTCTGCATCTTGTTCAACTAATCAGCGTAAAATACGTCTGAATTTTGCAACAGTCTTTATTCATAGCTAGCACAACTTCCCACCTTGGAGTCACCAGCTCCTTAAATGTATGTTGTTTCAGGAATACTGAAACAGCTAGCTGCTCCCAGAAACACTGAAAACATAATAAAGGGCAACACAAGAAAGCACTTAATCAAGTCCAGAGACAACCTGTGTCCTTATGTTGTTACTTTGCGTGAGCCTACAAAACCACACAAGTAGGATTGTGATCTGAAGGTCACCGAGTGCAGTGAATTTTCCAAATGTTAAGTAATTAAAGAAACACCTGTGCCCCAGCCAAATAACTTCATGCTGATCTGCTGTGAAAATGTTGTGCTTAATAACCCTAAAAATGTCTAATTTCTTACGCCCAGTGGAGAACAGCAGTATATAAAACATAGGAGACATTAATTCAAGATGTCTTAAAGGGTCTCCGAAGATTGATTTACTAGTGTCCCAGTGTATGTTTCTTAGTTTCTGCAATTATGTTTAGCACGCTTCAGATGGGACAAAATGGGATTTAAGACTGCTGATGATTTATGAAGACTTAAATTTTACTCCTGAACTCCTGATGTTCTTAAGCCAACAGAGGTTTTAAAGGAGGTCACTGGTCACATACCCTTTCCTAAGCAGAAAGCAAAAAATCCATATTGCTTGATGTTGGTCATATCATCAGTGTCCTCATTTTGCACTAGAGAGAGTGCTTTTGATATGACATCTGAATGTTATAGGTTCATATCAGGAGGGAAGAAAATCAGTGCCACTGTTCTATATGGAAAGAAGAGGAAGGAGGGATGACATTGTTAACATTTCAGGACTATGAAGAATCTGTAGAAAGTTGGAGGGAAATCCTGCCTAAGTGAAATAAGATTCCAATGGGAATGGAATACATTGAAAAAGCAGGAAAAACAAGATAAATGGAAAGGCAGGACATTGATAAACTGGATGGATATTTTTCTGTCTCTACATTTTACACATGCATTTCTTTGAAACCTTCCCCACTGAGTGCCAAACTACTGCCACCAAGCACATGAGGGCAGAGCAGTAAAAGGTGTGGTGACAATTCTTTATTCATGGTCAATTCATCTCAAGGTGCACATATCTGTGCATGTTATAGGCTTAGAGACTTATTTTGCTATTACTGACCACATTCCAAATTTTAAAGCAGATTTGTAAGGATAATTTGGCAAACAATACTTTTGATTTCACAACTGATGCCCATGGCTGATAACAGCACTAGTTGGAAGAGAAATGCAGATCTACCTCTCTCCCTCCCCCAATCTAGAGCACGTCCTTTCTGTTAAGTTAGAAAACACTGTTAACTATCTGCTTAATTGTAAACGGCTAAATTGTAAAGACTAGGTAGTTTGTGAGAAGTCACTGAATGACTGATCTGGGCTAATTAACTGTTCTCATTTAGTCTCTGGTTGCTTTTGACAGTAACTGAAAATCATAGTGTTTTAATGCTTGCTAACTGGAATTTATTAAATGAGTAAAGGCCATAAGCCAGTGAGCAGTAGTGATATCCCGGTGTTCATATCTCTAAACCTGCACATCACCCACTAAGGAAAAAAAAAAAAAAATCATCGTATGTTTGAAGAGTCAGGGGTTCAAATAGCTACAAAGACAGTTTTACAGTCATTACTAGTTCCTAAAATGTATGGTATGGAATAAAGGCCCATTGAAAGATAAATGGTGGTGGCGGTATTGAATTGGGTAAGCAGAAACAAGCAAAAAGGAAGGTGGGTCCCAGATCCCTAGCAGTGAAAGTGCCTGTCCTGGTTTTGGCTGGGGTAGAGTTAATTTTCTTTCTAGTAGCTGGTATAGTATAGTACTGTGTTTTGGATTTAGGATGAGAATAATGTTGATATCACACTGATGTTTTAGTTACTGCTGAGCAGTGCTTACACAGAGCCAAAGCCTTTTCTGCTCCTCACACCACCCCACCAGTGAGTAGGCTGGGGGTGCACAAGAAGCTGGAAGGGGACACAGCCGGGGCAGCTGACCCAATTGGCCAAAGGGATATTCCATACCATATGATGTCATGCTCAGTATATAAACTAGGGAAAAATTGGGCAGGGGTCTGCTGCTCAGGCACTGGCTGGGCATCGGTCAGTGGGTGGTGAGCAATTGCATTGTGCATCACTTGTTTTGTATATTCTTTTATCATTATTTTTTTTCCCCCTTTCTTTTCTGTCCTATTAAATTGTCTTTATCTCAACCCATGAGTTTTACCTTTTTTTTCCCCGATTCTCTCCCCATCCCACTGGTGGGGAGTAAGCGAATGGCTGTGTGGTGTTTAGCTGCCTGCTGGATTAAACTATAACAGTGCCTTTAAGATTCACTGGTATTTTGTGTAGTAGTTGTCACCTGTCTGTATAGATCAGAAACGGAATGAGGACCTTTAGGATAGTCATTTACCAAAATTGTGGTGAACTGTGAAGGCGAAGGCAATATCTTTGCTTGGTCTCTGCAAAGTGCAGATGATTCATTTGTGAAATTATTTGTGAATTCAGTAATTACACAGGTAGCCTACTTCCACACAGTCTGAAGTTTCTAGTGGGTTCTCTTGAGTACCTCTTGACAGGAGCATGCTGAGTATACATTCCTGAAGTTACAAAGGTAGGAAAAACAACGGCAAGGTCCGAGGACACTGTCTATTAGCCAAACAAAGATAAAGGCAGAAAAAGCAGAAAGCAAAAAAAGCTGCAGGAATCCAATGCTGCATATGCCGTTAGCCATATTATAATAGACAGCCCTTTAAGCTAGGAAAATTCAGTATGTCCCCTACCCTCTCCAGTCAGTTTGCTAAATCCTCCAGTGTGCTGCTCTTCCAATGATCTGCTTCTCTGTATGTAAAGAAGACAGAGCATCAGGGTCTGAACAACTGGCCCCTTTTACCAATTCTAAATTTGTCTCAAAATCTGTATCTTTACTGACCATTGCTACTTGAATACTAACCTTTCCATGTTTTTGAGTTATCTCAAGTTTAGATATTCTCACCCAGGATATTCTTTTACTCTCACTATCATTTTGTTTTTATGCATTATAGGAATTTAATATCAGTGTGAGTATTCCTGCTTTAAATTCATGATGGTACAGATTATATTTACAGTTTATTTGTTGATTTACAATTCTTCCTTTTTAATGTTGAAACTCTTTGGCATAGCTTGTTTCACTGTCTTCCTTATTTGAGTATGGAAATGTATGACCCTTCAACCCTCTACTGCTGTCACCATGTTCTTCCTCTTTTTTTTTAATTCAAGATACATAGCAAAGGTGTGGGGTCATTGGGGATATCCATAACGTGGATGTGTTATATCAGTTTAGTACAGAACTCATATGTCTTCCTTCTGTGGCCTCACCTGAAATGAGGCCTCTTCTAGCCTGCCCTTCCTATCAAGACATGAGATTTTTGTCCAAACCAGAGGATAGTTTAAATCAGTTTGATATTTTCTTCTATATTGCCTCCTCTGACAGTTGATAGGCAACCATGTCTTGCCCTGCACCTGGGTGATGTCCCATCCGTTTCCTTCAATTTTGTGATTTGTACCTACAAAAACTCAGGGGTCTGATTGTGCAAAAGATGCTCTGTGACCATTGTGAAAGATTGCCACTTTTCCAGAGAAGTTGGAACCTAAACTGGCAAGACGTAGGAAGGATGCAGTAAAGTGATTATATTGTTGCTCTGTTGATGTGGTATAAAAGGGGATATTTTAATAAACCCAAAAGGAGTTTGGATATTCAACCACCATTGTATGTATCCTTGGTCCATCTGAAAACTCTTCTACCAGTGACGACTTAGGTGACAGAGAAAAAATGACTCACTGGGATTCTGCTCTCAATTTTATCTAGAAGATAGTTATTTTTTCCTCTCCAGGAAGGGTTTTTTACTACCTTATCCCTGATGCTTATCAGTCTATGTACAGATCAATCGGGGAGAAACATCTTCCTTCCACACAGGAGTGAATAACACAGCCACACTGCTCTGAGCAGTTTTCAGTGCTGCATGGTGAAATCTTACAAATTAATTAAGTTGGATCATATGTGTACAGGCATGATTGTCTTCAAGGTATATAACCAGATTTATATGTGCCATAGGTTGAAATTAGCTCATTAAAAACAAGTCCATACTTTGCCTCAGATCCTCACTGAATCAGGCCCTAAAAGGTGAAGCATCAGCATTTATAAATAAAGTAGGTGATTATAGTTTATGCTCGTTTTAAAGGAATGTTGCATATTAGTTTAAGAAATCTTTATAAGTGATTTTACTCCAGAGAATTAAATTCTTCCAAAGTTATGGTGCTTTGGAAATTGTTTGTTTTACCTAGATTTATTGCCGGAGCAAAATGTTGAAATCTATTTTGGCATACTTTGAAAGCTAACTTTTTTTTTTTTTTGTAAGTGAAGCTTTGACTTTGACTTCTTTAACTGGGTTACAATGCTAATTTAACAATGATGAAATTTAGAGAAGAGAATCTAGTTGAACACAAATGGATTTGTTTTGGAATTTTCTCTCACAGAAGGTATCAATATTATAGATTATGTTCTCAGGTGGACTCAACACAGATCTTAGGATATTTAAATCCTTTCTAAAACAGAGTTTTTGTCTTATGTAAGTTGTTAAGCCATAGTAAGTTGTTAATAGAAAAAGTGCCGATAAATGGTGTTCAGGAACAGGGAATATATTTCTGGGCTTTGTAGGGTGAATAAAATGGTTAAATGGTTTCTGTACTCCAGATGCCTTCTTCCAGCAACAATTTTCATCAGATGTTGACAATGTCTACATTTTTTTTTTCCTTTTTTTTTTTTTCCCCTTTTATACACCTAAGCAAGCAGGCTGATTTTCAAATATGAGATACTCAGCAGCTCCTAGTCAGTTTGGCTAAGTCATGGAAAGTTGCTGGACACCAAAATAAGGATTTAATAGCTTAGTTTTAAGCACTCAGTTTTGCAGTGTCGCCTAACAGAGAATAAATAAAATATTTGTAAAGGAATAGTTGTTCAAAAAACAAACAGACTTTGAGTACATCAGGAATGCATCAGGAATACGTCAGAAATAATAGAAAGCTGAACGCTTCAGCAAAATGAATACGGTGACTAGTTTTAGTTTGAGAGCACTTAGGTCAAATCAGTATCTGCAAAAACATTGTTTCTGCTGCGGTTGGAATAGGAAGTGATTTTGTGATGTGTTATACACCTTTATGTGATAACTTTGTGTGAATGCTGGCTTTTTAATAGAGATCACTGTAATCTACTCCACCAGTCCTATTTAATAGAAACAGTATAACCCCAATACTGGTTCTTTTATACCCATTAAAGGAATAATTCTGGGTTTTGCACAGTGAATTCATGCATTTGACTTGTGTTCTACGATGTTCTGAAATGGACCTTGGATCCTGAGGTCTTGAAAGTTTTATTCAGAGTGTATTTCTTAGATTATGTACTTGCTGCTTGGAGGACAGATATGATTTATGGCACCTAGAGATTTTGGTCTGTTGTAACATTGTTATAGGAAGTAAAGGGCACTGGTAATAGTAACAGAAGGAAAAAGGTACTGGAGAGGGAAATATCAGAGAAATTTTCAAGTTCTGAGGATGGGGTTTATTATTTCAGTATCAGATATTAGCAAGCATGTTTTCAAAATGATGCCAGAGTGTCTATTTAAGAAAGTGGTTATTAAAGAATGATGGATAATCAAACATCGGTGTGGCTTCATGCTTTTGGCTCAGATACTGTGTGCTGATGCATGAAAGCAATTCTTAGATGCTACCATGTTTTTAAACCAAGCCCAGAAAATGTAGTTTGCCCTGCAAAAAACCTTGATTTTTCCAACATACAGAGTTACAGGCAGGACTGGTATGTGCACATATACGTCACAGTTACAGAAACCAGAATGTTGAAGCCATAAGGAAAACCATTTTTAATGCCCTATAAATTTGTAAAGATTGCTGTGTTTTTCAGTTCTATTATTAGTTTCTAATAATAGAAAGTATCTATCCTAAGGATAGACAGATAATTAAAAATCCATATAATAAAATAATACACCATACTCTCTTCATTTTTCTCTAGGCATACCATGTATTTTTGACACACATTCGGTAATTTCTGTTTAAGGACTGCGTCTTTATAAAAATTTTCTTTTCCCCTACTGTAATTAAGGATAGTAATTAAAAATTTTGATAGATGCTAATATGGCCTACATTTTCTCTAAGCAAGAGTTTCTTACTGTTTCTTTGCTTTTATTTATTAATTTGAAAAAGAATACTGCAGTAATCTTGCACATTTTGTATTCTGTTTCAGACGATAGTGATAAGCTAGGCTTTTTTATCCAACCAAATAAATTGATAAATATAGCTGATTCGGAGCGTTTACATAATCTTTCCAATGTCAACAGTCATTTAAATTATCCTAACTTTATACTGACTCTCAAAAATCCAATTACCAGCTAATAATAATTGTCAGTTTTACTCTAAATCTTTAATGATAGGTCACAAGGGATGTTGTACCAGAAGGATTAAATCGTTGTAGACTGTAGCTATGCCCAGCCTTAAATTACTAACCTCTTATCTCATGGTAACAGAGCTACTGTATGTGTTGTCGCCATTTTTGCTAAATAGAATAAATGTCACCAAAATTAATTTCATCTTTCTTAAATTAGCTTCTTAGTGTGATTTCTCACTTCAGTCAAAATTTATTTCTTGAAGAATTTAATTTCCTTCTTAATCTATTTTATCTGAGAAAAAGGAGGAAGAACATTCAGGAACAAATGCCTTTTAAATCATTCTGTGGCTAATTTTGAAATTTACCCTTCATTAATAATTGCTGACCCCTGCAGGACTGAGTTTTTTAAGTCACTGTATACTTAAAATCAAACTGGTTCTGCCTAGTTTATCCTGGCTCTGTTCAAGGCGCTAAAAGATAAAAGGGGGTAAATCCTGCTTGTAAGGAAAGGTAGCGCTTAATCATGTGAATACAAGATTTCCCATGTGATGGATGATCCAAGATAATATTAGTTTTTTAATCATATTAAGGACACATACAAGTGAAGGAAAATATACTTAATGTAAAGAATAGTATAGCTGGAAGAAATGCTGCCTTGAAAAGAAGGCATTGAGAGTTGGCATCGTCGTACAATATAGCGACAGCAATTTCAGTCTGAATTGCTGGCTTGCTTAAAAATATTTCCAATGAAATGTGTATTTTAAAATAATTTTAAAAATTGCAGCTATTGGCTTTCTATTACATTTCCCATTGTTTGGGTTTTGATGAACTCAGTCGAAAACTTTATAGAAAGTTGCAATGTAATAGTTCTTTTAAAAAAAAGAAATTGAAAGGATGGGGCAATTGAAAAAGGGAGGATTCAAAAGATAAGCCTTAAGTGACAGGCTGTGTCTGAAATTATCACTCAGCTGGTGTTAAGTAAAGAACACAAGGCAAAATGGGGGGGCGGGGGAAGGGTATTTAATGGTCATAAATAAATTCTATTTGAAAATACTGAAATCTAGAGAGAGTATATTGGCTGAAATGGTAAAATCTATTAAATGCCTATGATTTCCTTTTGGAAAGATGTTCCTGTTTAAGAATCTGTAGCATAAAGAACAGGGATGACTAGAAAAAAAAAGAAGTAATTTCTTCTGTCAGCTGCACATGATTATCAAGGTTTTGTAAACTCAGTTAGTAGAGAAGAATATATACAAAATCTGATTAAATATTAGTGCCAGCAGGGCAGAAAATTAAACAGAGCATACACATTAATAATCTATTAAATGTTGTATCAACTTTGAACAGCAGTTGTAATCAGGCATTTCTCTGTGGCATCCTACAGATTTGTATAGGACTAGGAAGTCACTACTAGATTATTGCAGTGGGTGGAAAGTCAGAAGTCTCTGTCACTCTTCTGACTGTGGAGGGTATCTGTGTATAGGAAAATATTGCTTTTGTGTTTAGCAGAGCTGTCATCTCCACTTATTTGAGGTGGTGTTATTTAGCTGTGTCATGGCACTGTATCTGTATCATGATATTTGTCTATAAGATGGCTGAAATAGGACCTCGAAGAAGAGCATTGGAAAATCATTAGAACCTATGCAGAAATATGGCTACTGTTACTACCTTGCCATTTCTAAAGAAGAAAGCATACAGTCATGTTGGTAAAATGGTAGGTTGCTTTGCAAATAGATTGATATTTGGAGGAATTGAGCTTTTAATTCTTTCATAGCAGATGGATGATACCCACCAGCCAAGATAAGTGAAAACAGAAATATGGATAGTCTCCAAAATAATAGAATTAATTATAACTTCTGGAGTTAAGATGGGAAACCAACTATGATTGATAATTTCAATGCTTTTGAGAAAGCATTATAGGGAAAGTGATGTGTTCATATAGGTAACCAATCCTTGTGCATGACGGGGAACTGCACCAAGAAAAAAGAAATAAACTGGTGAAGAGTAAAGGACTTGGATGATCACGTGCTTCCCAAAACATAACGTAAGAACATTAGAATGCTCTCCCTGGTTCAGACCAGCAGCCCAACTGGCACAATATTCTCTCTTTCAGTGTGGCCAGAAGCAGATGTCTGGAGAGGAACTTAGGAAGTGTATATGATCCTTTCCCCTAGTACTCTTCCAGCATTTGACTCTTTTCAGCTAAGTTTGTTTACTAACCTGTAATGGATCTTCGCTTTCCCTTGGAGTTCATATAAGCTTCTATGTCCAGCAGCCTCTGGCAAGGAATTTCACAGGTCTACTACTTGTTCTGTAAAGAGCCATATCCTTCTGTTTGTTTTGAACCTGTTTCCCACTGCTTTCTTTTGATGAGCCCCAGCTCTTGAACTGGAAAAGACAGTTGAAACTTAATCTCTCCTAACCTTTTTAAAATCGTCTGAAATTCTGTAGGCCTTCAGCAATTTTAAGCCTAAACCTAGTATGGCAAGATTTCTGCATATTAATCATGAAGCAAAATTGAACATGTGTATGCCTAGGTTTCTAGGCATTTAATGTATGTGTCCTTGAACAATTTTTATATGACATAACCCTATATGTAAAATTCAGAAAAAAAAAAATTAATTTCTTTCATCTTTTATTTGTTTGTTGCTTGTTCTATTCCAGACTGTATTTGCGTAAAGAGGACTGTGGTCCTAGAGTACTGTCTCTAGAATAAGCAATTGATCTGAATCAATCTCTACAATTGCTGGTACTGCATGTAGTAGAAAGGAGAGCTCTTTGTTAGTCAGTCACTACTTGCTCTCAAGTCCTTCTTCCCCTGCTTTTATATAAAAACAAAAATGCAACAACTACCACCAAGAGATACTGAAAATGGAGGGAGGTTTCTCCCTTTGTAAATGCCCTTTCTTTGTTTTTGTTTTCCTCTTGGGGGTATTGCTTTAGTGTTCCCTTGGAGTTTGTTTGTTTGGTTTTTGTTTGGTTTTTGGTTTTTTGGTTTTTTGGTTTTTTGGTTTTTTTAAATTTAAGATTTGTTTGCTTTGTTTCCGCTTGATAGAAGTGGAAGGAGACAGTATAACTTTGGAAAAACTGAAGTCTTTACCATTTATGAAACCACAGAAGTCCCTGTTGGAGTGAGAACCTAGAAAGGCTATAAAAATGGGCTGAGGCCAATTGCATGAGGTTC
>NW_009222075.1:0-37777 GCF_000690835.1 Fulmarus glacialis | reverse complement strand
CTGAAGGAGATCTCTGAACGCCAGCTTGAAGAGGCCTTAGAGACGCTGAAGACAGAGCGGGAGCAGAAGAACAATCTTCGTAAGGAGCTCTCTCACTACATGAACATCAATGACTCCATGTACAACAGCCACCTGAACATCTCTTTGGATGGACTGAAGTTCAGTGATGAAGCCACAGAGCCCAATAATGATGAAATCATGAATGGATTTGAACAAAACTGCCTCAGCAAACTCAGCAATGGCAAGAATAGCACATCAACGCCCAAGAAAAACGAAAGCTTCCCTCCAGCCCCAAGCCTGGTTTCAGATCTTCTGAGTGAATTAAACATTTCTGAAATCCAGAAGCTGAAACAACAGCTTGTACAGGTAAATGGGTTTCCTAAATGACTGTGTACTTCCAAATAGCTGCTATAGTTTATTTGGGTTGTAATTTCAGTCTTTTCAGTATCTCACGTGGCCACCATACAGCATGAACTGTATTAGTAAAGGCTCTGATTGATTTAGAATTTGAGGACATTAAATGTTTGTCAGCGGAAAACCACAGCTTTTTTTCTTTTTAGAAGCTAGCAGTCATGTCCTATGTTTGGAGGAAAGTTGTAATGCATCTTCTTTGCAGTACATGCTGTGTCTACTTCATTATGTCACTAGCGAGAAGGGTAGTATTTTGTTCAAAAATTGATGGTTACTCCAGTCATCTTCATGAAAAGGAGTTTTGTACACCATAATTATTTTCTGTAGTAAGTTCAAAGAACTTGAAGTTTTAATCAATACCAAGCATTTCTGTGTTACATTTGTGCTATTGGGAGGTTGGAGAGTTCGAAACAAGGTGCATATTTGTGTTGTCTAAAAATGTTTTAAAGCTATTTTGTCAAGCATTTTTAAAGTGTTCTATAAGAAAAAGCCTATGTGGAAAAATAGCTGGATTTTTTCAAAATGAGAATTCTCAGAGCAGAAACTTTAAAAGTTTCAGTATTTCTGAGCCTTTCATGAAGCTCCAAGCTTCCACCATAGACTAGCTGCATGTTTTCTAATATTTACTTGATAATACGCAAGGTAACAGTAAACTTCAGCTTATCTTCAGCTGAAAGGATGTTTTCACAATGAGACCATCAGCTATGGAAGAAATGTGTAAAAATGTGCATTTTGAAGCGGAAATGAGAAAGAATTGGCAAGGAACACTGTGCTTGAAATAGTTTTAGAATAAATTAAATAGCTTTTTCCATAATGTGCAAGTGATTGGATTTCTGTAACCATATGGACCTTGGCTAAGTTGCTGTCTCTTAGAATAAAACCATTTAAGTGATACAGTTCCCTTTACATAGATGTCTGCATTCATGCATTTCAGATGGAAAGAGAAAAGGTGAACTTGTTAACAACGCTACAGGAATCTCAGAAGCAGCTGGAAAATACACGGGGGGCCCTCTCAGAGCAACATGAGAAAGTTGGTAGACTCACAGAAAACCTGAACGCAATGAAGAAGCTCCAAGTCAGCAAGGAACGTCAGTCTGCCCTTGACAATGAGAAGGACCGAGACAGCCATGAAGATGGAGACTATTATGAAGTTGACATCAACGGGCCAGAGATCCTGGAGTGCAAGTACAAAGTGGCTGTGGCAGAGATTACTGACCTAAAAGAAGAGCTTAAAAATCTTAAGGCCAAATACAAAGAATGTGAGTCTAAGTATGAGGAAGAGAAGAGCAGATATGAGACTGAAAGCCAAGCTCTCACTGAGAAGATCACCTCTCTAGAAAAATCCAGTAGGCATGATAGAGAACAAGTGGCCAGACTGGAGAAGGAGCTGAAGAAAGTCAGTGACGTTGCTGGAGAAACACAGGGCAGCCTCAGTGTGGCCCAAGATGAACTAGTCACTTTCAGTGAAGAACTGGCCAATTTATACCACCATGTCTGCATGTGCAACAATGAAACTCCAAACAGAGTGATGCTGGATTATTACAAGGAAGGTAAAGGCGGACGCAGTAGTCCAGAGACCAAGGGAAGAAGGTCTCCCATTCTTCTTTCTAAAGGGCTGTTAACTATAGAGCTAGGAAAGGCAGAGAATGGAAGCGGTGACAGCAGCCCATCTCCAGTGTCATCTCTGCCGTCGCCCCTGTCAGATCCTCGGAAGGAACCAATGAACATTTACAACTTGATCGCTATAATCCGGGATCAGATCAAACACCTGCAAGCTGCTGTGGACAGAACAACTGAGTTGTCCAGGCAGCGTGTTGCCACTCAAGAACTTGGGCCAGTGGTGGACAAAGACAAAGAAGCTCTCATGGAAGAAATCCTGAAGCTGAAGTCCTTGCTGAGCACCAAGAGAGAACAGATAGCAACTCTGAGAACTGTGCTGAAGGCCAACAAACAGGTAAACAGGTCTTACAGATGTGAAGGTTATAGTGTCAGGGAATTAGGTCATAAACACAAGAGAATTTATCTTTGAGGTCATACTGCCGTACCTTCAACTCAGTGGGGCTTTTGTTGCTGATACTTGTTTGGTACAAGGCTGAGGCAGGCTGTTTCATTAGAGGCTGTTTCATTACAGCCTGTAAAGCTGAACGCTGCGGCTTTAACTTTTTCTTGTCACATAGTCATGGGACTTTTTATTAAGCTTAAGGTAGCTTCAATCTACTGCCTGCCTGAATTATATCAGATTATATTTAGTGTAAGACATGTAAAATGAAGAGGTGAATCCTACCTTCTACTTGAAAGAATTCTAGTAGTTACCCTTAAAAGAGTTCTTAAACTATGTACTCTTCTCTCTCAAATTTCAAAATAAAAGAAAGCCTTTCAAGATGAGGATGTGATAGAAGAACATGGTCAAAATAACAGGGGTGAAAGGTAAAATTAGTCTTTGGGGGTTGGGCTGTGCCATTTGGTACATATTATCAGTGTAGTAGATGAAAATAACTGCCATTAAGACACCATGTGACATGCTTCATTGTCTCCTCTAAAGTTAAAGTAATGCAAATTGAAGTTGTCTTAAAAAAAAAATACAGTGTTGTTTAAGAAGCATATACATACTTTCAGTTTTCTTTTGCACATTTTAATAAAAGTGTCCCAAAATGTAAGTTAGGCACAATGCTCTAAGGGTTAGAGAACTGTGCAAGTGATGGATGAATGTGTTTAAATATAGAGTTATTAAATAGACTTTTTCTGTTCTTGTGTTGAAGTATGTAAAGTTTAATTTCTTTTAGTAGTTGGAGATGGGTGTCACTGAGTGTACATTCTGTAACCTCCTAGATGCTGCTGTGTGGTTAATGGGAGTAGGAGACCCATATGTCTGATCTGTTTCCAGTGTGCAGAAATGAAATTTTATTTAATCTGTGCAAGAAAAGTTGACCAGAAGTTTAACATTCCAGTGCAAAGTAAATGTTTCATTATGTGAATAGTGGTTAGAAATCTCTTAGCCAGCCACATTGTGAAGAGTTTCATTAACTAGTACGTTTCTGTTCTTCTTGGTAAACAATAGACTGCAGAGGTAGCCCTTGCCAACTTAAAAAGCAAGTATGAAAATGAAAAAGCTATGGTTACGGAGACAATGATGAAGCTGCGAAATGAGCTGAAGGCTTTGAAAGAAGATGCTGCTACCTTCTCTTCCCTGAGAGCAATGTTTGCTACAAGGTAAAGAACATACGAACTCTGCAAAAATGTCATTCCTTGCTTGTGTGGGGAAAGAGCTGAACATCCTGCCCACTTACCCATGCAGGGAGTGGTGGGGTGGGATGCCTTCTTCCAAGTTCGTTGCTTACAGTGTTTGTCTGCAATATGTTCCTGTTGATGAGGAAAATGCCAGGGATATAGTATGTTGCTACAAAGCAAGAAGTTGTTGTGGTGGTATTTATTTAATTTGGGTGCAATATCCCTGGTTCTTGAAGCCATTAACTCTGAGAAGAAGTGACATTTAACAATGCAAAATGAGCGTTCATTACACAATGAAGATGTGACTCTGCTTGACCTGTAATGATCCAGAAAAAAGTAAAGATGTTGCAAACATCGTATTATTCTTAGGTTGTCCATCCTGCAGTTGGCATCTCTGTCATTTCATTTACCTGTGAGAGCTGATTTGGGTTGCATATGGCTTTGGAACTTGTTTCTGCTTCTTCGTTGTGCTTTGTGGTGTTAACAGACAAAAAAATACTTGCTGACATGTCACATGGTGTAGAAGTGATAAATGCTATTTTGATCTGCATGTTGCTTACTGCTACTGTCATTGATTTCTTCTTTAAGTCTTACGCGTTTCTTTTGGGGAACGTTGAGGAAACAACATCATGTCACAAAATCCAGATCTGGTTCACAGCTAGGGAATGTTCAGTTGGCTCCTGTGCGGAGATGATCCTGGAAAACAGGAAAAGAAAAAGCTTTATCTAAAAGTTGTCAGTCCAGCTTGGTGGGATTCACAGGGACATCCCTGGCAATATTCATTTGCCTGCGTATTCCATGCATTACCTAAAGAAGATGGAGAAGAGAGACTGTAAAAGATATTATTTAATGTAACCTAGACACTTGCTTTTAAGCTAACCCAAGGGGATGGGCGAGTCTGTATTTGCTGTGTGCTGCTTCGTTCTCTGCCATCTCTGGATGCTTTTTAAAACAAAACAAAACCAAACCAATACAGAAAGGTTTTTGTTCTGTCATCTGCTAAAAAGTACCATAGTAAGGAATCGCAAGGGTGCTTATGAGGATTCCTTGAGGCTTTTCTGTATGGTCTTTTGTGGGGGTGGTTCTGCAGCAGCTCTCATGTTCCTTGAGTAATCTTGGGCTTCCTGGTGATTCAGCCTTTCTCGGCAGTATCTATGCATGTGGGTAAGCATGGAAAGGAGAAATGGATACCAAGGAATGCTAAAGGTTGAATTGCAGCAGCTCATTATGCTAGAGAAAGGAATGCCCTGTACAGGCTGGATTTGTCCTACTTTCTTTCCCCTCTCTCTCCTTTTCTGGAGTGTAATTAATATGCAGAAATTGCAATCTCTTTGTTAGCTGTAGATCAGCTTGAAGATGAGAGGAAAGAGAAAAACTGTTAAACTTTCAGTTATTTTTCCTAGATGCAGATAGCTAGCTGTCTAAATTACATGTAACTGCAGTATGTTCTCCCTACATGTTAATTTTCCTGCCCTAGTGTGAAAGTGAGAGAGTGACTGTGAACTGGTTTGGAGAGGAAGAATTCTCAGAGAAATGCCAGAGGGATAATTCTCTCTCTGCCTTTCTCTTGGTGTATTATCTAGCGGGCAATCTTGTCCTTTTACTGGGAAGACAATGATGAAGATTCCTTGGCTTGGGGAAATTGGAGGCAGAATAAAAGTTTTTCTGAAAGCCAACAGACTGAAGCTCTCACAGGGAGTTGGGTGGTTAGAGGCAGGAGTGAGCTCTGTTTGGGGATGCACAGCAGGCTCCCCTGCCTAAATGAACAATTATAATTTCTGAATTTATGCTTTACTTAGTAACTGTAGTGAAAAAAGTAAGGGGCCAAGAGCAAAGGAGGACTCAAAAAGCTGAGGATGGAGTCAGTGGAGACATGGTCCACTGAGCCTTTCGTCTTGAGAGCACTTGCATTCCTGATAGTTGCATGGCAGATAAGCAGCTGGGCCTTGTATTTTGCATCTAGCCTGAGACAGTGGCAGTGGCACAGAGCATGAAGAACTGCTTCTTTCTTCCAGTGTGCCCAGTGTTTCAGGTGCCACAATAGCTATCAAGACCTGTCACTGCAGATAGGGTACTGTCACCCCTTCCCTCCCCGATCTCCGGTCAGAGAGGATTAGTAGCTTGGTGGTTGGCCGAGTGCATTCCTCTGTCAGTGGGTCTTCCGCGAAGTTTCCGTTTTGGGGAAGGTTTGGAAGGGGTGTTCCTAGGTGCTTTGGTGAAGACAACTTCAAAAACTGTTTTGGAGTCTGATTTTTAGGTGTGTTTCAAATATCAGAAGTATGTAACAGCCCAATTTGTCTTCACCGTTGCAACCAACCTGCTAATGGAGCACCTCTTAACAGCCTACAGTAAGTCGCATTTCTCCTCTGGCCAAGAGGTTTGTGTCAGCAGAGACTAATAACAAGTGATGGGGCCTCTACCCTACCGTGTTTGTTTCAGTGTTGTGTTCGAGTGTGGGATGAAGCAGACTGCTGCACACAGATCTGTATTTTCCACTGGAAACCACCCATTTTGTAGGATGCAAGAGAGCTGTAACAATACATGAGAGTTGAAGGCTGGGCATGAATATAGTAACTGACCTAATTTCCTTTTTAAAGTAGGTTAATCCCACTAATTTGACAATACTACCAGCTATTTTTAATAAGTAATTAAAATACAATAAGACCTCAGCCTAGAGACAAAGGAAGGCTTGCAAAACACAGATTAACAGCTTCTAGCACTGAGGGACTGCTGCAGCGCTGTATGCCTAAAATTAAGCTGTCGTACAAAGGAATAAATCAAGATACGCGTAATGTACTATAGACGTACGTGCAATAGCTGTCCTGTAAGTCCAGATTTTCTTAATTAACACACATCCCTGCTGTATGTACAAACAGACTGAAAGCACTGGAAGCCAGATCAAAATCTGCCCTATAGAGCTGAAAATTGAATTTATCTGCTTAATTAGACTGTAATAGCTATTTATGTATCAGTGTATTACAATCAAACATTTTGATGTTTCATTAGTAAACTCTTTTCACCAGGAAAAAAAAAATGCAATCACTTCTCCATTTAAAATCCGAAGAGAAGCTGAACATCTTTTTTGTTTTACTTTGTCAAGCAGGTTTGCACTTGCTAACAGGCAGCTTGGGTGCTGCAAAATGTAAATAAACAAGGCCTGATGGTGATGCAGCAAATGTTCATTAGGGTGCAGCCTTCAACTTTATTACAAGATGTGAAGTGGTACTTATTTCTCTTTATGGATACCATCTGGCTCCTGTACTTTACCTGCTATCTGGAGCAGCTGTTTGAAAGAATATTTCCCAAATCTTTCTCAAAATTCATCATACAAAATGTGCTCCTGTGGTTACTGTTTTGAGGGGATTATGAATGTATTTACTTAGGAATTTAAAACAGAATAGCTTGTATTCACATGATGAGATTGAACATTGTAAAGAAAGCAGTCACTTTTGCAGTACACTTGCAACATTGAACTACATTAATATCTGGCATGGTTATGTTCTGTATTTTAAAGAATAAATCCTTGCAAATTGGCAAAAGAAAATACGGCTTCACACAAACCACTCATGTTAGACTTTTTATCTTGGGCAGTATCAACTAATAACTAGTTTGTTTTCAAATAAAATCTTCAATGGAAATTTCCAAAAGGCAGAATAAGTCTTTGAAATGCAGCGTTTACTCTGAGTTTAAACTGTCTTCGAGTTTTAACTGCATCTCTATTACAAAAAAGTATAAAGAGCACATATTTGTAGTTAACTCATTTCACTCAGGTCTTTGTTCAAGTATATATGACTCAAGGGTTTACTTTCAAAGTGTTTGTTGAGTATTTATTGAGGTTAATGTGACCAACGCCCTATGTTAACAGCACCAAGTAAAGAAAAAGCGGAATGAGAACAGGAGTTCCCAGACTAGGTAGATACCGCTGGTGGTATTCAGGTCACTTCAAAGGGGTGCATAGAGAGCACAGAGCCAGGAGTTGCTGCTGGTTTTTCCTGGCAAAAATATTTAACCTCCAAAAATATCTTATGGTAGGCTTAAATTTTTTTTTAACTCTCATTTAGTAAGTTAAGAAAATGGAAAGGATTTTTTTTTTTTAGATACAGAAAAATAGAAATCCCTACTTAAGTGTGAGGAGGAGGGGATTAGTAGCAAATCTGAGATAAATGAATTCATCTTCCTCCAAAATATTGTCAGAAGAAAGACTGATTCTTTTCTTTGCTAGACAAAGAGCTTCTCCCAAGTGCTTTGAGGGAACTTGAAGTGAGTATGTCGTGTTTTCGAATGATATGGGGTGGGAGTGAAGCACGTTTCCTTGTCTTGTAGGTCAAGATATGTTTCTAGATTGCTTATAAGCAATTTGTCATTCAAACTTGCAAGCACATTAGAGCTCAGGTTTCTTAAAACTGATTACGAGGGAAGAAAATACTGTATCAAAACAGATGAGAGAAGTCCAGCTTGGAATTTAAGCTTGAGGCTTGTTCAGCTTAACTTTTCAGTAAGAAAGGAGGGAGTAAGAAGACTGTTCTGCTAGTTGTTTGGAGAACACCTCTGAATCTGCAATTCCCAGAGTGCTCTGCAAGTGATAATGAAAGCACAGGTACACAGATTCGTCAGCTAGCAATTCAGGTTAAAGTCCTTAAAGGATGGTTAGATGAAGAGCAGGAGGCCAGTATGGCCATCACTTCACAGCCAAGAAAAGAATGCACTGAGAAAAGCTTGTCATGGATTGGACAAGAAGAGAGGTTAAACGCAATTCTGCTTTTTAAAAAGCAAAGGTTATTTTATTTTGTTATCTTGTCTTTCCCTTGAGTTTGATTTGCCAGAATTTGAGTAAGCATCCTTCCAAAAAATTCTACTAAATGTAGAAAATGTCAGAAACCATACATAATGAAATTACAACATGGTTTTTCACCTTGCCCTTCCCTGTGTTATTTTTCTGCTGTTTTTCTGTCTTTTGATATAGCCTGCAAGTTTCTTGTCTCTTTGACTTGCATGTTAAGTACTATAAGCACTCATGGGAGAACACCATAATCTCTTCTCTCGAGAAGTACCTCCTGTGTGACAAGTTACAGCCGAACTCCTGCAGTGGATGGAGTAAAGCAAGCTCAAAACAGCCAAGGTGGCTCCTTGCCGGCTTATTTGCTCCGGGTCAGGCAACAAAACCAAACAATTCTATGAAGTTGCATTTGTCCTAATAAACCCTGACAGACTTAAACTGGCTCTGAGAAGTGACTTAGGATACATCTTCACTCCTCTATTAAAGACACAGGTTTCTCAGCTTTGCTGCTCATCTATTTTTGGTTTCTTTTCCAGAGCCTGAGAACAAGCAAGGATAGTAAGAGAACAGACATTTCTCATGCCGCTAAAATAAAGATAGAACAGTAATTAAGAAATCTAGCAGAAGCAGAAATCTTTGAAAAGCAGAGAACAAATATGCCTAGATGTAAATAATGTCTATCCCCATGTTCCAGTGTTTCATAAACTGTAAATAAAGGGAGAGACAAACTCTTCAGCAGCAAGTCAGCAAGGGGACAAGTGCAAGTTTTAGAACATACTGGAAAGACTGACGGCATGTAACATGAGATTAAACAAGATAGTGCTTGTGATAAAGAAACAAAACCATGATTACACACAAGAAACTAGCAGCTAGCTGTTGTTCATTAATGGAGAAAAGGTGTTTCAAATGAATACATACATCAGTTCAGAATCATACAAGCTCTGTCAGTTTTCCAAGTATCCAAAGCATTTGGGAAAATATTCTTGTGTTCATGGACATCAAAGGCCTGCAGAATATAAAGGAGTTTAAATTCATGCAGAGAACAGTGCAGTCCTTACTGGATTGAGAATTATAGCTAAAGGGTCTTCATACTGGACTCCACAGAGTAGAAGTATTCAACTTCTCTAAAAATATCCCATAGGATAAATGCTCAGAGGAGCCAGACACAGAAAATGTGACTTTGAAAATTTCCAGGATGGGATTCCCAGACGGGAGTAACAGCATTTGCCTCCTATTCCTGGTGCTAGATCTAGAGGTGATGAATGATGTCTGGAGAGAAAAACGTCTGGGCTGCCAGCACCCACGTGAAAGTAAGGAGAGGTCCAGGCAGGACAAAGGCATTTGACTGTCTTACAGACATGCTACAAAAAGACATGAATGATGTCTTGCACATAGTCATGTTTAAAACACTGATGTGCCTGCTCTAGACTTCTGGCAATTAAAATGTCTACTACAAGTAATGCTGGATATGTTGAGACTCAACCTTGGTGAAGGTGCCCCTTGTAGATAGACCCTGGACCTGGGTTGCAACAATGAGTTCGCACTCTTCTCCCAGACATTTTTTTTTGAATTAGCTGTGTCCACACCACTAATTCCTATGTGCCTTGGTGCTTTCTTTGAATGCCTGCTGTTAAGGAAAGTAAAACACAGGAGATGTTCCTGTGATATAACAGTACTGCCGTAGAAATATTCAGAGTAAAGATAATGCCAGCTCTTGTTATGTAGCTTGTCTGCCCTTTTGTTTTTAATCAAAATGGAAAGTGAGTTACTTTAAAATACCTTATATGGGAGACTACTGCAGCAGCAATTATTTGTATCCATAGTCTTTTAAACAGGCAATTGTTTAAAAAAAAAAAATTGTTTCATTGGCAATTAATAGGAAGTGTCAGTGCTCATAGTCTGTAAAAAAAACAAAGCACATGCAGAGGTTCAGTAGTATAGGGTAGAGAGGGATGGAGAGTTCAGGATTCAATCCTCCTCCCCTTGCTACCCCCTTCAGTGAAGATCTGGGAAAAATGTCCTGCCTGTGCGATAGTAATTTTTAAAAAATTACTTCTAATCTAGTGGCATAGGATTATTAATTTCAACCTTTAAATATAAAAAAGAAAGGAGTTTTCTTTTGAGTTCTAGTAGGAGGGAATTTGCCATAAAAGTTTATGATCTCTCCTTGAGAGTTTTTATCGGTGGAAATCTAGAAGAGCTGTAGTGTCCAGCAACATGGGTCTGATTGTTCCCTCTCAGTGCAGGAGATAATTCTTCCCATATGTTTCAAACTACAAGAGAGATTTGTGGTCTGATTACTTTCTTTAATAGCTCTTACTAATGGATGTTGATTACACATGGCTGATTGTAAACATTCTGGAAAACTATAGCTGGTTATAAACTATTCTCTGTTCTTAGTGAAAATCACAATGATTTATACAAATAAAGGCCACAGCATTTATTCCTTTCAAATATACTCAGATGAGTTTTCAGTGCAAGGTATTGAGGAAGTAATTACAAATTAGCAATTGGCTAAGGTTTCCCTAGATATTCCCTTGAACTTGCTTATCTATAATCCTAAATTGCCTAAATCTGGGGTGTTCTTTCTTCTGCCTTCTTCAGGATTTGTGCTTTATTTTGTTCTTCAGGGATTCTTGAAGAACACATTACTGGAGTTTGGATCTGCACAAACTATGCAAACCAAGGCAAGAGATGGGCTTCTAAATGGGCTTCTAAAAATGTCTAAAAGATGCTGACCTAGCAGAGGGCCTTGGTCCTGCAGTCAGGTTTCTGTGAGTTCTGGTGCAGCTGCACTTGGACTTGTGCACGTGGCAAACTTGCCTGCATATGTGGGGTGAAGCTTTTTAATACTTCTGCTTCAACAACTTTTTTAAAAACAGATGTGTTTGGTTTTATGGATATGCAAAACTCTATCCAGTGTGAGTTCCTTCAGAAGAGACCAGCTCAGGCAGATTGGGTGGGATAATAGTTATGATCTAGTTTCTGAAGGCATGCCTGTTTTCTGCCGTCAATACCTAGTAACAACCTTTTGTGTTCTTCCACTTAAAAATCCAAACTGTGTATAGACTGACTCTAAATCTTACCCTCGGTGCTGACGAGCAGAGCTCTGCGGTACATCGTGGGGCTCATCTGCATTTGCCACACAACACAGAGTGGAAGGCCACCTTATGAAAGGAGATTCAGTAGCTTTTATTACTGCCATACTCTTCTTTCCTGTGTTCCTCCTTTGGTAATACAAAATGGTCGCTTCCTCTGCAGATGAGCTGGTTTCCACCAGGGGTTGGGGTAAGGGGGAGGTGGGGGGAATGTGTTAAAATTCAGTCTTTACTATTCATTTCTAATATAAAGATTCATTTTGAAATACCAGGTGGCTAATATCCCTTGTAGCTGAATGCAGTCAATGCTCGTTTACATGTCATTTTAACTGCTTCTCTGCTAATATGTTCCCCAGTTTTTAATGAAGCCAAAAAATTGTGATTTTAATCCTCCATGTTCTAATTTCTTATGTAGGTTGACAATTTAATCTCTCGAGGTAGAAGTTAAAGCAGTTGATGCTTCTCCCAAAAGGCCTCCTTCAGTCACATCTGTCTTGCTTTCTTGGAAGTTGTCATATGGTCCTCATATTGATTGCAGAGGAGGGGGAAAAAGTATAGTTATACCCAGGTGCATTTGGTTACATCACTTTTTTTTCCAGAACAGATCTTGATTCAGTAGTGAATTTAGCCATAAATGTTATTTATAGTACATGCTGAAGCTTAAATAAAATGGTATGTAGAAATAAGGCACAACTGGCATTTGTGGGAAGTAGTGGTATGCAACTTTTGAAAATGAGACAACCCATTGTTATATTTTTCAATAATTTGGCTTCAGATAGTGTCTTAGAGGATTTAGTTTTTATTTCTTATCATTATATTTAACATTCAGGTATTTATTTCCTCTGTGTAGATGTTTGTTTTAGCTGGTGTTGTTTTTAAAAATCTAGTTGATGTTTCCTTAAGCTCCTTTTTTTGTTGTTGTTAATTACCAGTCCTAAGAAAATAGGCAACATCAAAGCCTTCTGTTCACTATCCACTTAAAACTGTGAATGTGTAAATGTACAACAGGCTTATGCTGATTTCATATTCTTTTTTAAAGTATGAAAGCTCAATTATTTTCTTTCAAAGGTGTTTTTAAAACAAAGACATTTTCTATTCTTTGTTCTAATGATTTTTGCATCGAATATACAGCTGGGAAGTAGCTCAGCACATGGCAAAAGAAGTTGTAAAAGGGAAGGATCTTTTATTGTTACATCTGCAAAGCAGTGAAAATGTAGATACACATACCACAAAAATATGCTGCCATAGCTATTACAACTAGCTTTGCATTAAGCTAAAGTAGTGCTAGAGGCTATGTCTTCTTATACGCTTAGGGAGGCTAACTTTTTTTTTTTTTTTTTGCAAAAATTAAATTGGGACTCAGTGAACAGCAGGAAGGAAGGAAGGAAGTAGGGCAGATCCCAGTCCACCTGTGCACGCAATGTCTGTATCCACTTCTAGGAAACTTTTCAATCCTCAGCTGTTCTGTTCAAGTGAACAATTGCTGTATTTTGCATAGTGTAGTGTTCCTCTGATCGTGGACAGCCATGCTCGCACCAGGAGAAAGTTTGGTTTTGAGGCTATATCATTTCATTTGACTTAAAAATCAGGAAAACAGTTTCAGGATGCATGACTCTGTGTAGTCATAGTAGTTAACACTCCTGCCTCTCCCCAGTCCTCTCCTGTATATGAGAGAACAGTTATTTAGGTACAGTAAAACTGCAGCTGCATGTATGCTACTGATAACACTTCCTTTTTGTTGGAAAGGAAGGAAAAACTCCCTGCATAGCATTTTGTGGGGGAAAAAAGCTAATTTAGATATTTGAAATGTGAATGCCTTGTAATTTCTAAGGGCAGTCATTTGATGTTTTAAACCTTTGTGCTAACAGAAAGCTTGATGAGATAATGACTTGCTATAATAACCTTTTGGAGTCAAAATCATGGCTTTAATTATAGCTTGGCTCACGTGCAAACGACTTTACTGCCTTCTAGACTCTGACAGGCATTTGTCTGTGTTACCAGTCAGCTATCAGGTTTGGCACAACTGACTCTGATCAAGAGGCATTTGAGTAATACCAGAAACGTTTAGAGAGGAGGATTAAGGGACGTGGGAAGTCCCTACTCTGCTTTACTGCAATGGTTTTGTTTTCTTTTCATCATCTCTTTTGTTTCTAAATGGGGGGGGGTAGAAATCTGCCACTCTTGCCTTGGCTGGCTTTGATTAGCACTTCTCTGGTGGAAGTCAGATGAGTAGACAGACTGCAGCAGTCTTGACACAGCTTCACTGAGCTGAAAGTTTTGGGGCTAAATTAACTTCCTGCTCTGTACAAAAAAGGTGGATACATTTTGTTTCACAAGAAAAGAGCTGGGAAAGGAGGGAGAAAACCTCCCCATAATTTCACCTTGCCCAAATCTCTTGGCAGGGTAATACTGAGAATGAAACAAGGGTCATGGGGACAGGTCGCTCCAGTGCCAGATCGTATTTTGCTGAAGCAATCACATTCCTCAAGGAATTGGTAACACTTTCTGGACATTCCCCTGGTTTGCAGTAGTGGAGGCTTGAAGGAATCAGGTTTGAGGCATGGGTAGAAAAGAAAGCAGAAAGGTAACTTGTGATGATATAACCAGACTTGCGCTTTTCACCTCAAATGTCATGAGCGTGTTTGAAAACTGGAGGGAAACCCCATAGCCCTCAGGCCTCCCAGTAATCTTTAGTCTGTGCCTTGCTCCCAGCCCCAGGTGAAGAAAATACATCTCTGACAATCTAGAGCAACAGGGTTAGCAGTGATGCTGTGAGCAGTTCATTTCTGAGCCATGCCCTCATTTTGGAGCTGGTGCCACCTTCCATAAGAGGGGAGGACTGTTACGCCCGCAAGATTTATTTTCGTGTTTTCAGACTTTCTAGGGCCATTTCAGTCTGTGTTCCTCTCTACCGCTAATGGTAAATTGGATAAGATCTGGCCCTTGGCCTGCTTCCCCTCACTGAGGTGTATGGATTGGTGTTGCCTTGTAAGGTTCATCTAGCTATGAAGAGAAGAGAGCAGGTGCTAGACTTCTGGCAAGTTAAAGGTTCCTGTTTTGTTTTTTTTAAAAAGAGAAACCCCTCACACACTGGGTTTCCACTGTGTTCTACAGTATGAGAGAGACTGTGATGAACTCAAGAGCAGGATGCACAGAGATCTGAGTGGATAGATTCCCGCTCACATAGTGGCCCTAAACTCAAAACCTTCTGGTATGCTAAGCTACATTGCAGTTGTAGTTCATGCAGGTTTTATATGAATAATTCTGAGTTATTGTTTTATCTCCATATGTATTCAAAAATAAATTCTATTTTTTCCTTTCCCTTTTTCTCTTCCCAAGCAAATATAATTAGGAATATAGGCCTAATCCTGCTATTTGAACTCAGGGTGAGCAGAATTTGGGACTTGATAGTATAAGCACAGCTGACGAATCTGCATTTTTGTTCTGTGGTGGCTTTTTTCCAGCTGCTTGATATTACTCGATGATAAATGTCCCTTAAAGTCAGGGGCTTTTCCATTCTGATGTTAAAAGGAACTTCTCTAATGATATTTTTGCTTTCATGAAGAAGCTGTATTTTACAGATGTGGCCATTGTAAATTCCAGTGAATATTTATTTTTCTACCCGTACACGTAATTGGTCTTCTATGTGCAGTAAATATGCATCTACATGTAAAGATGTTAATTTTTTAAATTGTTCAAGATGCGCTGTGCAAGTTGAGTAGCTTCCAAGCTCAGTGAAAATGACTGTAGATGAAACAGCTTGCAGGCATTCATACAGCTTCCCCTGCAGGGCTCCCAGTAACACTCAGTTCCTTTGTTTGATTGTTTCAAAATTAATTTTGATGGTGAAAACAATTATATAAAGGCCACTTGCTATAGAGAAAACAGTAATAAAACTATTTATTGAATTTTTACATCAGGAATTAGAGTAGGTTAAAGTAGAATTATGAAAGATGCTGTTTTTTAACAATGCTGTTCAGTCACCACTGGAAATTTGTTATTTGGACTCCCTGTGTAAAGTAACAAACTATGACGTTCAGGTGCTCATCAAATGGTATTAATAGCCATTTTAGTAATGGTCATTTTACAGCACTCCTACTGTTCCCCTCAGACTCCCTTTCCAGCCTAGAGCTTAGAACCATTGGGGTCTCTGTGTAAGTAGAGACAAAAGTAACTTGACTGCATTGTGTCTGCTCACTACGGAAGGACATCTCACTAATCTTTAGACATGAGTACTTTTATATCAGACTCCATACTTTCATTATCTAAGGATGCTGTTAATTATACTACATATTGAAAGGCGTGAATGTAAGTGCTGAGTGTGGGATTGTAAGAACCCCAGTGAAAAGTAATTGTGATTTTCTACAGGTTTGGTTGAAGTTCCTATTTAAAAGAGTGTGTATGCAAGCCACTGCAAAGCTATCACTCTGCTAACATCGGCCGGACACAAGGATTCATGTTTTATAGATGGAAACAGGATTGCTAAAGATTGATATATTTCATTGCAGATGTGACGAATATGTCACACAGCTGGATGAAATGCAGCGGCAGCTTGCAGCAGCTGAGGATGAGAAGAAGACTCTGAACTCCTTGCTTCGGATGGCTATCCAGCAGAAACTGGCACTGACCCAGCGCCTGGAACACTTGGAGCTAGACCACGAGCAGTCCAAAAGGGTGCGCACAAAATCTGCTTCCAAAGCCAAGAGCAGTAACCCTACTGTAAGTCATATTCGGTCCTGTGGAGACAGGTCTGAAGGATCTGTCCTTAACAACCAGGTTTTTTGTAGCGAGAAATATAAAATCTATTGTGACTAGGACAGGTATGTAGAAGAATAATATTATGCATCGTATTCTATGCTGTAACTGTCAGCGTAAATCCCCACTATCTAATGTCGCAGTGAGTTGACTTGTACTAGTATGTTGTTGAACCAGGTAATACAAATTGTATTATGGTGGTCTTAACTGTAACTAATTCATAAATATGGGGATGCTATTAACAAGTTAATGGTGAAAAGGAATTAGCTTTTTCCACAATTAACATGTATGGGTTTTGCTGTTTATGGTAAGTGTTAAAAGAGTACACCTGATAGAGTATATCTGGTGCTACTAACTGTAGTTTGTATAGCACAAATGTGATCCTTTCTCCAGGGTTGCAGCATACTTCAATAAATGCTTTCACAGGCAGAAACAAACAGAAAACCTTCCTTGTTATTGTGGCTTAAGAAGTGGTGAAAAGCAAATGTTAAAATGAGAGGTATGTCTTGAAAATGCAGAGCATTTTGAAACTGGAACCAAAATTAATTTGCCTATTGTGGCAGATGTTAAGAATTTGCTGTCATATCACCACTGACCAAAGTCCTAAAGCTTTTATAGGCTATAAAAGCTAGAAAAAAAACATGGTAGGGTACATTATTTACACTCTGCTTCCCTCTCTTCAGAGGGTTAACCAGAAGAAACTTGCACATTTATATTAAAAATATGCAATATTTACCCCATCTGATATAAAACTTAAAATTTTAAGAATTGGGATCCTACCTGGTAGACAGTTCCACTTTAAGAAGTTATGCTGTGGAAAAGTGTCATGTCCTGAAGGGATCTTTGTGGTCTCACATTGTTCCTTGCAAGCATAACACTTTGGAAAGAATCTGTTTTATATATTACTGTAGCCACAGAACATATATGTGTAGAATTAATGTGACTATGGTCTAGTATTGTCAGTCACAAAACAGTTTTTTTCAGCTTTCAGTATTAAACTAAATAGGATAGTATGTCAGAGCTCTGATCTTTTTTTTTAAATACACAAAAGATATTGCATTCCTTATGCAAGCACATGTTTCACAGGGCTCTACATTATAGGCACAGGAAATTGAACTAGATCATCCTGCTAATAATTATTTATGAAGTAGCTTAGCATGCATATTAATCTTTAAAAACAAATAAACCTTTGTCTGCTATTGAACTTTTAAGGGGCCTTTTTAGCCACTTAATTACAATATGTTTGATAATATAAAAGTGTACTTCATAATTGGTGCCTACATAAGAGAAAAAGATTGAAAATGTTGCTTCTAAAATTGTGGAAAACTTGTGGAGCACAACAAGGCACGCTTTTTTCTTTAAACCAGAGTTTTAAAGTGCCTAGCCTCAAACTTTATTTTAATGTAAAGCCCTGTTCATTTTGTAATCTTTCAAGTAATTTTGTATGCCTATAGTATTACTAAAAGCAATGCGAGACTGCACAGTTGTCTGCTTGATAGTGGTGTTTTATAAAGCCATTCTAATATTCCTGGTGTGGTACTGCCTCATCTCACTACCATTTCTTATAGATGATCAGCAGCTTGCTTCCTGTGCATTGCCGCTCTGCCTATAAGTAGTCAGGAGATATCACAGTACTAATATAAGGTAATAAGGAGCACAGCTTGTTTTCCCAGTGAGGGGAAACCACATGGGATTTTGGCTTCCCAGATATTAGGGGTGGCGGGGAAAAGACTTCTAAATTCGTACAATGAGACTTTAAACAAATGGAATTGTAGAAACCTTGCTACAAAGCTGGGAAACATCAGAATGCCACAGTCCAATGCCAGAATTGCATTTACCAATATTGAGAGGAGGGAAAAAACCCCAAGTGATTTAAGTCTAATATGTTGCTTAAACATCACTGCTTAAGAAGTTTAAACAAATAGGAATTCTGGCTTTAGAAACTAGGCCCTGTGCGTCTATTATTACTTTTTTTTAGAAAACACTGAATTCTCCTGAATTTGAGCTTTAATATTGCTAAATAGCAGGTTTGATATTTTAGAAGCAAGACATCTTTTAACAATTTTCAATCCTGCTTTTCTCTTCTTTGCTGCACAATCTTCCAAAAGGCCTTTATTCTTCTCATTCCTGCATTAAGTGTAATTTAAAAATACTTTGTAAAAGCAGGCATTTGAGTGCTAACTTTCTTTGCTCCAATAGAAACAGTTAAAATTTTGCTTCCGCTATGGTAGGGAGCTTTAATACAGTTTTCACTGCTTCCATGTCTCTAATGGCAGTATTTTTGCAAAATACTAATGGCAAATTGGAGAAACTGATTAATGCATTGTTAGGTTTTTTCAAATTAACTGGAACTTTCTATAAAGATTTCAGTGTTACCAGACAGTGACTATTACTATCAGTCTTGGCTCACACTTTCAGTTCCAAGTATGAACAATTTTGCTATTAGCCCGATAGTCTTACTAGTCATTTCCATCTTCATTCATTTCTGTGGATCTTTAAAAAACAGAGAAGCCAAGAAACCTGACTGCTATTTGAACTTGTCAAGGTTATGGTTTAACTTCTTTTAGCACCTGTTATAAAAAGAAATGAGGCATGGTGGTAAGGTGACTTGATCATGCTGTTTGTATTTTTAGATAATATTTCAGACTGTCTTGTAATTCTTGATTAACAATTTCTTGAAACGTACATTTGCTGTAAGTCTTTCATATCACTTTCAGTGGGTTGGGATAAAGCATGGAAAATTTCTTAAGCCATCACCTACCTCTGCAAGCAGGCTCTTCTTTTGAATGATATTCTCTGCATTGGCCTGCATGATATACTGACCTGCATGTTTCTGGAGAACTTAAAGCTTCACTGAAAATGTTTCTTGCACATTCATTGCTGTTAACCTGTGCTTGAACAGCAAAGCTTTATTCAGTACTTGTAAGAAACCTTCTTTCTGCAAAGCTATTGCTTCCAGGTTAAACCCATAAAGCATTGTTTCATCAGCTTGGAAAGCATCTGCGAGCTAAAATGGCTGCTTCTACCCCAGCAAGCTAACAGACACCCTCAACCAACTAACCTGCTTTTGCAGCACATTGTTTTAAGTTTTCAGTTCTTTAATTGAGAAATAAACGCTTTTTTTTTTTTTTTTTTTTGTCTTTCTTCTAATGCTATTTTATTTTTCCATTTTTCAGCTGTAGAGTAGTCCCTGGAGAAGGCCTTTCCAACAGTGCAACAGCATTTCTTAGCCTCTTTCATTATGGTTAAAAGTGGTAGCCCATTGCACAAAGAATGGAAACCACTGACCTGATCCTAACTTTTGAAAACACCTTTTCCTATATACTACCTGAAACTTTCCTTTTATGTCTGAAGCTATAAAACAAACAAGCTTTACCTGTAAGTGCTGCTGCAGTAAGAAAACTTACAAGTGCTGAAGAAACCTACTTCAAATGTAATGATCAGCATACTAGTTTATGATCTACTAGAAATGTTCGGATGGGGGAATTTCTTATTTCATTGCAGATGCTCATTTTTTATCTGATTGTTAAACCTGTGCACTTTTGATATTTTGATATTTTTCTTTAGCTTCTTTAATTCCTTATGTAGAAGAGTTTATATAAATGCAGTGGTTTGTGCTCATAGTCTCTCTCCAATTTGGGCTTGTGACTTTTGAATTCTACATCAGCATGTGGCAGAGATTTTTGGGGGGCTCTAGATTGTGATTAGAAAAGAGTTTCAAGAAAAAACAGGAGCTCTGCTGTGTGGCTTCAGCAGCTTTTTTATTATTATAAGATGTTAAGCTTTATATGTTTAAAATACTGATTTTTTTTTTTTTTTTTTTTTTTTTTTCAACTGCCATGTTCATTAAGAAATCCAGGGTATTCAAATTCTGGGGTTTTTTTCATATTGTATTATTATTCTTAGGAATAGTTCAATGTAACAAGAAGAAAACTTGACTTTGCTCTGGTTAAAACAGTAATAGGCACTTGAAAAATATTAAATAAGTAGTATTACCTATAAATTCCAGAATTCCTGGGTTTTAGGAAGTTGAAGTATTATTGATTAACAGAATTTTATACAACTATACCAGTTAAATTCCAAATTGGAATTGTTTTGTTACTTTTTCATTTTATTGTGCCAAATTATGGTACATTTAGAAAGAAAAATTCTAAAGTTGTCAATGATAGGGTGTTATATATCAGCGCCTTTCTGTCGTTAATTATTGCCAGTAGTGCCTTTAATAATTTTAAGGGAGACTCTTAGAATAGCTTAGTCTAAGTCCTGTAACTTAGGAGAAACGGAATAGCTGTTTTGGAATTTAGTAAAGACGTGGAGCAATAAGTGCAAAGTGAACTCCCCTTTCGCACATTTTTAATGGGTAGTCTTACTATAGAGATTATATATTCAAGGAATTGTAAAAAATTCTGTTAGTCAATGATATTTCATAATGCAAATCCTTGCAAATTCAGGGGTATAGAGGAAAAAAAAGCAAACCTAAACAAACCCGAATACACTTTGGGAACCAAATGGACTCATGTTGAACAAATGAGCAAGATGTATTAACACATTTGTGGTAACAGTACAGAGGACGTGTCAGGAATATTGATGTTATGTTAGCTTTGTATGGTGGTGGATGCAGTTAACCATAGTATTGTTTGCAAATGTGAACAACAAAACATTGGTATCTTCTCTTGCATGTTGTATCTAATCATTGTAATTTCAGGAAACAGAAACGGAGAAGTGCATCAACAAGCTGTACTAATCTCTACTGTTTGTTGAGGCTCACATGAATGATTAAATTGGTACTTGTTGGGGGGGAGCCTTCCCACTCCTCAAAAAAAGTACAAATTGAGATAATATTGACAGTGGGGAAAAGATTTCTGTTTGCTGGAAAAAAACATTATTATTCCTAGATGTGGGGACTTATATTTCCATCTTCTGTTACAGTATTGATTCATAAGAAATATTGTTGCATTTAAAATTACTACATTTGTATGTGGGTATTTATTTGAAACAATGTCGAAGTACTGTATTATGTTTTATGTGCATTACCTTTTAGTGGTGGATTGGTCTCCATTTAACGTCATATGCATGTATTCTTGCCAAGTAACCTTTACACAGATGTGGAAAAAAAAAACGTTAAAGAGAAAATGTGGAAGCTTTTTAAAAGTATAACTGTGCGTTAATTGGATAACCTTAGGAGGCATAGAGGGCAAAACGTTACTTCCAAATTAATAAAGAAGTGTTTAATGTAGGAAAGCAATCTGCCTGTGTAAAGGTAGTCACATTGGCAGTATCAATAAAAGAGAAAAAGAATCGCGTTTTCTGCTTGTTGTTTTTGTGTTTTAAGAAGGCTTCATTTTAATTAGTCAGTCTTCCTAATCTGTTTTCAATGTGGGGCTAAATAAATACTAATTTTTATGTGAGAGAAACTGAAAACTAAAACTAAGTTTGCTGCAGAACTAGAAAATTAATTATTTGTGCTCATATTTGGGGAGCACCATCCTCTGTGCTGCTTCATGAGATTTTCCCGGATTAGTTTTAGCCTCGATCAGACCAGTTTAATCTGTTTCATCGAATAGCTGTGCAAACGGCTTTCCAGTACAGAAAAGGGGAGGGTAGGACTAATGCTTTTGATGGCAGTGGTGACAAGTCTTCCTGAACTTAATTTCTCATATACTCTGCAAAATATGTTAAGATGATGTTTATCTGGTAGAATCAGCAAACTAACTCACCAAAAAAACCCTGAAGGAGTATGCTCAAAGTCTGAGGGTGAGGCTAAGGTTTGCCTCATGAATACAAGGATGTTCCTGGATTGATGAGTTGATATTGGCCCCTAGAAATATTAAATACGGTTTTATACTATAGTTTAACAACTCTTATGTCCCCAGGTAGGATTCCTAGAACTATTCTGCTCATCGTTTATGTACCTGGTTGCATTACACCAGCTAATCAACATAATTTGTATTATAACCGGAGAGCAATATGACAATTTTTACTTAGGCATTGAAAATACTTGCTGAATTGTGTAAAATAAACTAGCAGAGCATATTTGCTAGGAGACTTGCCCTGATTGTATAGTTTTGCATTTGCTATAATGGGACCTTTATCTTCAGGCTGATCTACGGGAGAAACATTTTATAAATATATATGCATGCAAATGCCAGAAGAACAAGAACAGACCTGTTGAAATAGTAAAACAGTGTGATTCAAAAATGCTTTAGTAAGAAAGTAAGAAAACAAGAGAAGGAGAATATTTAGCTTAAAAGCTTGTCAAGTGAATGGCTATTAATTAAAACATCGATTTCTTTGACTCTTTTCTGTGTAGAAAAAATATAGTGCCTGGAGGGAATGTCGCCTATGCTGAATTGGGAGGGTGGGTCACCAGCTACATTCCAGACTGCAGATGTTGCTGTATTTAGTCTCCGGGAAAGGAATTTGCCAGCTAATGTAACACTCCTGCTTGCCATGGATTCAGTAATTCAGTAGTGATCATTTGTTTCGTGCAAATAAGGCCTGAAAAGAAGCTACTAACTTCCCAGAGAAGGAACAGGGCATTTTTTCAGATGTACTTAGATGCCTAAAGATGAAGAAAAGCAGACCTGAAAGTCCCCATGTACCTCGTTTTGTAGGATGAAGGCAAAGAAAATAAAGACATATGTGCTTTTTGGAGATCCCACTGGATAAGACGGTAAAATTCATCTACACAAATATTTACGGAAGTTACAGTTTCAAAAATATATTCACATTCTTGTGTTTTTTAAAGGCTGATGATGTAGATTGATTTACAGGACCAGGAAAAGGTATTTTTCCACCCAAGGACTTAGCAAAAACAATGAAAAACTATAAAGATCACTTCTATGAGCTCAAAAGCAAGCAACGCAGCTAGTTAATATGATTATTTTGAGTATATGATTATTCTGAGTATTATATTGAATGTTTATATACAAAAGCTTCAAGCAAACATTCATTAGTGGTTGCGGGGAAAAACACTCATGTACAAACTACTCAAAAGATGACGTCATCCTATTCCTTTCTTTTCTTCCAAGAGAGTTGCTGTTCTTTCCCAGTAAAGGAGGGGGGTTGCTGCTTCTCAGTGCAAAGGCAAATTTCCGCAAGAAGGAGCTATCACAGCTGCAGAATGAACTTTTTTCCCTTGTATACTGAGCATGGTATCTCCAAGGTAATCTGAGACCTGATCCTCATACATTAAATCTGCATCAGCCAGCCTTACCTTAACCAACCCTGTGACTTTGGGACATACTGCTCTTAACTAAGTCATCAGATTTGATAATTATCAATAGAAGTGGTTGTAAAATGTCTTGGATCCAATAATTGTGGTTTTCTAAAAAAAAAGAAAAAACCCAACAAACAAATAAGCTGGATCTGGTTCTAGATATTAAAGTAGACTATTTCTGAAGTAAAGATAATATACCAAGTGGGAGCAGTGTAATGAAAGCTGATTTTTGTGATTATGCTGGAGAAAACCTGAGAGAAAGTTTAAAATTTACTTAAAACCTACTATATACTGATATTTAACTAGAATGATATAGGTAATCTACTACTTGATTATTAAGGCTACATACATAAGCAAAGCTTGGGTTAGCTACATATAGATGAAGTGAGTTTAAGCTAGGCTCAAGTGAGTTACAAGTGTGCACACCCAGATTTCCACGAGCTTAGCAAGTAAGAGTCAAAGTGGGTTAACTAAGCTGAAAATGACTTTATGGGCAGAACCCACAAATACTATGGATTTTTGCTGAATCAAATGTTGGGTTAGAAGGACACTTTGCGAAGGCCAAAAATGTACCTGGCCCAATTCTCTTTATGTTGCAAGAATTTTGAACAACTTTATATTTTTAAAATATCTCTGTGATTTTACTTTTTAAAATGTCAGCAGGTGGACATTCGAGTTGTGAATGTCCTGTGCTAAAATACTGTAACGTGCTTACAGGCAGGAGAAACTTTAAAACTGATGATTTAGTGTATAGTTTTAAAGAGATCATACGTATTAGAAGAGCAGAATTTTTAAAAATAAATTCCTGCTAGAGCTTGCATAATTCATTATTCTCAATAACAGTATTTTTTATCTTTTTTGAAACTGATTGATTATTTCTGCTTTTCAAACAGGAATGTATTTGAGGAATTACAAATCTCCATATTTAAGTTTCAGGAGAGAAGGAAAAACAACTGTTCATTTTAGCATATGCTGCCTCGTATTTCCTGACATTAAAAAGACAGTTTCTCCTTTATCTTCTCCTTGAAATCTTGCTCCCTGTTTTTTACACAGAAATTTTAGGTTAAAACAGTCTCCAAGTATTCAGGTGCATGCTAACTCAAAGCTAAGGAAAACACTCAATTTGGCAATTTCATAATCACAAACATTTTTCCCTTAATTTCTGGTGATGAGACTGTTGCTAACTAGGACAGTTTGTATCCTTATTCCAAATTACATTGAGTAAACGTTCAGGCAGCTTCTACTAATCTCAAATGGTATTTATCTTATTTTCCTGTATGGCTTCCACTCTGGAATTCAAATTAAAGCAGCTCAAGGCTTTATCAAGGGATAAAGAGTAAAGTATTTGATCCAGCAGTAGAACATTAGCTTCCTGTTATCGCCAAATGAACAATGAGCCTTTATTAAGCCAATTACCAAAGTCTTAGATTCTGAGCATTAATATCTCTCCATTTAGAAGACCGACATCTCTGTCAGGAAGAAGACTCTTGAGCCTGTGCTATTGACAGCTTGGGGAAGAGGTTTTTAAAGTGTGATCTTACCTGGATCTAAAGAATAGTCTGAACTTGTGCCTTATTAGGATGGGGAAAGCATTAATTCTTTTTAGCTGGTAGTCATGGTTATTTAGTAACAACTCTCAAAAATAAGATTTGATTTGTAAAAGCAAGTTCCTTGGGTTTTGTCTTTCTCCATAAGGGACAGAATTCCCTAGCTATCAGCTATCGTCAGTATACACATGCTTTTCATGCTTAGGGTGACAAGATTTTTTTGGTTAGCACAAATACTTGAGTCAAACAGCAGAAAGCTCAAGCATGACCAGAACAGCCAACGCCCAGGAACCTGCTGGCAGAGAGTCACCTGCATGGTTTTAGCTGCAGCTACTGCTAGTTAGTTTAGCACTGGTAGTTACTCACCACTACAGCCTGACATGCCTGTGCTTCACATTTGTTGGCAAAAAGTTGGTGTTTACTCTTTCCTGACTCCAGATGCTTTAATCTGAATAACAAATTGGATAACTGGGCAGATTCAGTGTAGTGTGCAATTCTGTCAGTGTATCTGAAGATGCTGTCATGTTGCAGAATGAAGCAGCTGCCCAACTGAGCCGAAGATGAAGTAGCACATCTGACCGTGCTCGAAGAGCTGGGTCAAAAGAAAACTGACCACACAGTTTTGTCACCGCTGTTCAGTGTTTAGACCAAGCTCCCTGTCTTCCATCTGTTCTCCCTGACAAGGTAGTCTTTGGCCTTCAGATCCGATGCTTTCAGATCTCGTCAAGAACCTGCAGGTTCTTGTCCTGCTGTTGGGTTTGTGCGAGCTGCTGAGCAGCCATTAGGTATCACTTTTAGTATTTGCTGACATTACTTTAGGAACCAGCTGGAACAAGAATGAATGCAATTTTCAGGTACCATGAAATTTGGTTTTTAGTTGCAAACAAAGCCATCTTACTCTGCAAGACCTGCTGGCTGTTTTACACGGCACTTCACTGTGGCTGGCACCCTCTGTTGTGCTGCTGGCAATTCATCAGAGATGGTGGCACCCTTTGGATGTCTCTGAATTGCACCTTCCTATAGGCTGCTAATGAAACTACATGCCTGACTTTGCATTGCTGACAGTGGTTTTTAGGGTTTGTGATTTTCTTAAGTTACCGCTTTTAGGTACAATCCTAGAAATGGTAGGGGAAGAGAAAAAGTTTGCATCTTTGACTTTTACCTTTTTTCCTTTGTGCTATATGGATGAAAGCCTGGGTATTTTTTTTTTTTCTTTATTAACATAAGAATATATATCTCTCTCTTCTGATTGAATGTTTACTTTCTGTAAAAAAATACTTGCTAAAAGCTTGTTCAGACTTTAATTGGAACAATGAGGGCATGGAATAGCTGAGAACACTTCTTCTAAGAGCTGTTATGCAGAGGCTAAAGTATCTTTCATTGACTCAGTAAATATGCAGTTAGGCTCTCGGTGATGTTCACAACCCCCCTAAGTTATCAACAGTCCACAGCAGAACTGGAATTAAGCCCAGAGAAGGGCTGAGAGCCAAAGATGATGTTTGTATTCTGCCTTTCTAATCTAGTTGCAGAAGGTGGTTGGGCAGTGGAAAGTATGGTAACAATACATGCCTTTTTCTTCTCCCCTTTGTTTCTTACTACCCTTAGAGTCATTGTTATCATGAGCTTTCCTGATCCATTTTCTGACTTGGGTTAGACTCTTCATTCTCATCTGGAAGGCTCTTCCTGGAGGTGTAAAGTGAGACTGTCGTTTTTGCTGCTTCATCATATCTACGGACCTCAGGGCTCTTTTGAGAAACCTGACAGAACATCTGCTAGCAAAGGGGCAACAAATATATCTTCTTCCATCTACGTGTCTTTTGCAGGAGGCAAAATTGTCATGGGTGCTTCTCGCATTCCTCTGAAGGCCAGTTTTCACCAGTGTCCTGTTTCAGAAAGGATGTTACTTTCATGGAGGCAGAAAAAAGCTAGCAAAAGCTAGTCCAATCCCAAATACCTATTCATAGAAAAACTGATGTGTTTTTGTGGGCGTGAGGAGAAGGGGAAGTGGCAGGAGGAGAAATGAGAAAGTGGGGGGAAAGGATGTAAGCATGAGGCAGATTTAAAAAAAAACCAATGCACAAAGAGAAGGAGGTATGCAAGAATATGAAAGAGGCAGCAAGGAAAAAATGGCAGCAATGGATTAGGATGGACTGTTGAGCAACTGGGAGCAGCTGGATCTGCCGTGGGCAGGGATTGTTTGGCATAAAGCCTAGGAACAACTCAATTCCAAAAAAGCAGCTGGCAATTTAGTGTAGTCTGGTAGTACAGACTGCATAGTGTGCATTTCTCCATCTTAAAGGGATCAGCTAACACATTTATTAGCCGTCAGGGGCTAGGAAGAGGCACATGAGACTACAGAAAGAAGGAACAGTGCAAGAAAATGAGGAGAACGTGTGGGAGAGGAATATGTTCCCTGGTATATTTGAATGCTTTTGTGTGTGGTTTCAGAATGTCTCCTGGGTTGCAATGGAATTTCTTCAAATTTCATTGAAAGATTTCCTATCAAAGTACATATTTCTTCTAATTAATACCTGAGTCAATCTAAATACAGCTACACTTACCTGAATATCAATATCAAGTGTAAGCAGATACATTTGACTAGCCTCAGGTTGGGTTGCTTTTAAATGTTGTTTTAACTCAATCAGTTTCTATGTTGTTTTATTAAGAGAACTAAGTTTGCTGCCCCAGCTGCCTATGGAAAGCTAGCAGCCAAGTCAGCATCTGTGTCAGTACCAGCTTCCAAAGCTAAAATAGCCCGAACACTGTGATACCTTATCCTAGCGATGGACACACTCCTGGGAGGGCTGGGGGATCCTTCGGCACCCTCTGGAAATCATGCAGAAAGTCATGGATAGAGAGAAACAGAAGGGCAATTAGGCAGAGGCAAGAAAGCCAGGCAGTGCAGGACAGGTCCACAGAGAGGAGCCACAAGATTGGTACGGGTAACGTGGCAGTCGGTCCCTGAATGTTTTAGAACTTCATATCCACAGCTGTGATATCACTGTGATAACCACATAGTGCCCAGCTCTACCTTATCCATTTAGAGCCTGCATCTCTGCAACATCCTCACTTGAAGTCCCTCCTTTAGTTTGCATTCGGTGCACACAGCTAAAATGTTTAAGTGCAGATTCTGTTGTAAGTCTGCTGTAGAGGGATGTTTACAAAAAAAGGGTTGCAGGGTTTGTGTGATGACAGACTACTAGGGCTTCTGACGCAAAATACAACTATTCCTACATGTAGTTGTTCACACTGGGCAGTCTAAAACTGGTTTAAGTAGTGTGAAGAAAATTTTTCCAAGTGAGCTTCAAGAGACTAGAGGGGAGGCAAGAGTGCAAGTCCTTGCTAGGCAGGACACCTGCCCGTTGAAGACTTGACAGGAATACTTGTTCTTTGACCTTTGCTGGCTGTGTTTTTTATTCTTGGTGCCCAGCAAATCAAGGCATGAATTTGGACAGATGAGTTAAAATTTGTACTAGCAGATCAGTTTGTGCAGCGTGGCTGGAGGATCTGGCCAATAATGAAGGTGCCTATTAAATCGTATTCTTTACAAGTCTGGCCACCACTGAAGATCTGAACTGTTTTTTCTTCTACATGGCATTTGTGCTGAAAGCGCCAAATTTTCATTTCAGCACCCTCATACTCTGTTAATTACAGAAGTGCTAAATGTCTGGAACAGCTCTCTTTGTAATCTCAGCTCTGTGGAATAAGATTGACTGTGATCTAAGGGAAGGGAGGAGAATCCAGAATGGGAGATAAATCTTGTTCCCATCTTTCCAAGAACTCTTTTCCAGATATCAGAATACAGGGAAACAAAATAAAACAAAACAAAAAAACCAAACAGAAACAAAACAAAAAAACCTAAAACAAAAAACACTATAGAAGCCCAAATGCCAATGCTTAAATTTAGTGCCAGTGGCTGGTTTTGAGGTCTTGCCTATAGAACATTAAAATATTCTAAAAGGCAAACCATAAGTTCACTGAAGTTCACTGGGAAAAGACTGGATGCCCTGATAATTCTTTTCTTCTCTCTGGCTTCCTGCAGTCTTGTAAAGGGTTGTTTCATCCTTGTTAACACTCTAATTTCAGGTTAAGGGTATGTTCCTGCAATGAGCACTTTAAAAGCTTTGTATCCAGTTCGCAGCTCTATGTGACGTACTTCCATTCATAACTAAATGGTAAAAAATGTAAAAGGGGTACGCTCATTATGCTTGAACATGCGATATCATTGCTTGCAACTCATTGATTGTTTTGTTTTGGAGCAGTTCTGCCAGGCAAACACGAGATGGCAGCGCAATACAGAGCAGCTCATCAGCGCAGGCTCCACGCAGTATCTTTGGCTGGCTGCAGAGAAAATGTGAGCTGATAGCAAAGCAAGAATTGTCACGTTTCTTCCATGCTAAAAGATTTGGCTTTTGTCTCAAGAATTCTTCTCTCCCCCACTCCCCCCACAGCTTCTTCCTCTGTTTAGCTTTGCCAGTGTTCCCCATGGCTTTTCACAGCTCATCTTGAATGTATTTTTTGCTCTTCTGACAAGTTGCTAGCTTGGCAGGTTTAGAACATAAAGCTTTATGAATGGTTACCATTGCTGCAACTGATTACCCTAAGAATCACGTGACAGACAATAAATGGAACCACAAGTGCAAAGAAATTTTTCTACTCTTTTTTTTTTTTTTTTTTGGATCCCTCTGGTAACTCAGCTTGGTTCTTGCGTGTATGCCATTTGTCAGTATGCCACATAATCAACTACTTTGGGCTTGCACTGGACCTGCCGTGATCAGGAACCTGCCCTGCCTGCTAATTTTAATGCCCAGTAGGAATGGGTTGTGGGCCAGCAAAAGCTACGTTTCCAGCTGCACATTAGGTCAACAGGCTTGATAGAGTGGTTGTCAACCAGCAAGAGCTCAGCCTGCATCTTCCACTTTGCCCATCCTTAATCCAGAGTTTGAGAGCACTGTTTCAAAACAGCATGGCCATGGGTGAGTACAGCAGACTGTGGCCAGTTCTGGGGGAGGTGGTTGCAAATACGTGAGCACTTCTACATATTTTCAGCCAGGTGGTTGCAAATACGTGAGCACTTCTACTTTTTTTCAGCTCACCACTTACCGGCATTACCAGTTTGCACAAGGTCTTTGTGAAAGGTAAGAAGCTAGGCAAGCACTGCAGAGGATCTTGCAGCAGATATTGAGTATCATTGTACAGAGAGGAACAAAACTAAAACAATTGAAATAAATCATAAATCTCATTACCTAATGGATAGCATGGCCACACATGCATGGCAGATAGAAGAAAATTAAATATGGAATTTTATAGAAGCTGTCGTGCTTTGGCTCTCTTCCCTGTCATGCCATCACTCTTTGGGATCTCACGCTATTTTTAGGAGTCAGAGAACCAGGAATCTGCTCTTGCGTTGCAACTGATCAGGAAAAGATTTAGAGCTGATGGGAGACGTGCATTGGGCTTCCTGCCACCCCTGCGCTACTTTCCATTAAGGAGCAATGGTGAATTCCTGCATCTCTGGTCTCCTTATTGGTTGTTTCTTGCTGTTTCTGTTCTAGCTTGCTTCAACGTACATTTTGGGAAAGGTGTACCTGTCAGCTCAGGGCTCTGCCATACACTGAATCATTCAGAGAAAGGATAGCTTTGCCTATGTAATGTTATGTGCTTTGGTTTTGGTTGTGTGTCCTACTCATTATGCCTTCAATAGCAATCTCCTTACTTACGGATCTTTTTTTCTCTTTCTTTCAATGACTGCAGGAAAATCCGGTGTCTGATCACAACGTGATCAACTAGTCTGAAAAGTTATGAAGAAAGATGTGTCTAGCTGATTGCTCAGACTTGACCTGAACTCATGGTGTACCTTTTTGGTTACTACCATTCTTCACATAAGAGAGATAATGTGATAGATGCTTTTACCATCTGGTAAAAAACAACACCCAGTGCCAAACAGCCTGTCTCTGTGATAAGACTGAATGAAAACTTAGACTTCAGTGGTATCAACGCAAGAAAAAGAGGATGGAACTTTGCTACGGAATCATGGTAAGATGTGGATGTCCATAGAGATGTGGGCAAAAATTGGCCCAAGAATGTTTCAAGGGAATTTGATAAATGCACAGAAAGGATCTAAATGGCTTGCACTAACTCTGCCACCTTTTCCTTTTTTAATGGTTCAGTCTTCACAAAGGTGGAGTCTTTCTCTCTTTTGCAGAAAGGATTCACACACAGACATGTTCTGTTCATTTCTGGACACTGGTGGAGAAAAGTCTGAGACATGTCACTCAGTTATTAATAATATGGGAAGAAAACCAAAGTTGAGCAAATCGAGGTCTAGGTGACCAAATGCTAAATACTGAAATGAAAAGCCTAGTTTCATTGGTTTATGAAGTTTTGCTGCCTAGTGCTAATGGAGAAACTACAGTAATTAATTCCAGTGACATACCTGCTAAAATTGGTGTCATTTCTCAACAGATGGACCTACTACATCAAAAGTAGTAAATAATTCTATTATTTAATCAACAATTAAAGGCTAATAGTGCTCCAGGAAAGACTTGATTTCTCTCAGAGATTTAAAGAAACTCCACCAGAAACTCCACTCTTGGGTCTGTAGTTCATCTTGTATTTTTTTCCCTCACGAGTAAAGTCATGTGGTAGAATAGTTGGTATATTTAAGCCTCACAAATGGATCCCCAGTTAAGACCATGCTATTTAAAGCCTGCCTTTTCTCATTACAGTGACATCTAAGAAAATATAGGTCTAAAGAAAAGCAGTAACATCTCTTGTCTATTAAGTATATCCAAGATGTATGCACGAGGTAAAAATTACATCTACTATATAATTCAGTAGATGAAGATCTAGAAATAAAAGTCCTTTGGCTAAAAAGCCACTCACAGATTCTGACTTTCAAAGAAGTTCAGGCTTTATATAAGTATATAAATTAGATCAGATTTTAAAAACTGTTTTTGAAGAGTTCACATAAGATGTTTATACTGATTGAGCCTACCCAATAAATTCTATGAGAGGGTTGAAGAGAGGAGATACAAATTGACTGTGTTTTAATAAATTGGGTTTACTTACCTGCTTTCCTGGGGGCAGATGTGGCACAAGATCTTCCATGTGACAGAAAAAAGGCACATCATTGCAGGGCAGGAGCTATATGTAGATCTTTCCCCCTCAGCTTTATGACTTAGCTAAGCCCAAACATGGGCTGGGCAGAATTGTAATGATCACCGTATTAAGATGTGGTTGTAAGGGCAGCTTTGAGGGCTGCAGGAGTAAGTTGTGGATAATTCTTGATACTATTCAATTCATCAAGATCCTGATAACACATAGACTAGATCCGTGAGAAAAGCAATTGACGATGGCTCGTTTGAAACTTATAAATGAAACTTATAAATGGTTATTCAAGAATGTTATTGTATGAGAACCTTTTAGTAGTTTCATGAAGGGTCAAAGAGAATCTATTTTTGAAGGATTTATGTTTGTATTCTGGATGATTTAGTAATAGATTACATAAATGTTGTACTAACCATTTTGGTGATATTTTTTCAGAGTAAAGAAGTTCTACTAAATATTTTGGCTTCAACTGATTTGCAGGGTCACCCATAAGTCACAGAATAATTACAAATTGATGTAACATGTGATGTATTTAGAGTAACATAAAAAAAAGAGATGAGAATGCCTTTATCAAAATTCAAAGTAAGTCAGTGTTTGTTTCTGAACCCAGGTTAACAGTGACTAGGATGTCAAAACTCAAGTGCCGTAATTCTCTTTTCCTGTTTAAAAGCTAAACCTTATTGCCTGCCAGAACATTGTGGCATGTCTTAAAAGTCAACATTTCTAGCCTCTTTCAGGCTAAAGCTGGAGTAAATTTCTAATCTAATGGTGCCCAGAAAAACAGTATTTACCTTTCTTGTTTGATAGAGATTCCAGTTTTATACCTCTCTAATCAAGGCAACAAACTGACAGAATCTCAGTTTGGCTGATTTTAGGTTACTGAAAACTTTGGGGTAAAATCTACAATGCCCTTTAGGTTATTTAAATATGTAACTAATAATTTCTGAAAAGGCTTAACCTAAATCCTGCTCAACGCTAAGAGCATTTAGGTACCTCTGTCCTTTTCCTTTTGAATAATGGAGTTTATGTTCCTGAAAGACATTGCTTTTGAAAAATATCACCCTCAGTGCATCTGTGCCATGTCAGATGATTCAATTGATAAGGCATATCTTGTTTTTGAGGGTAGTATGAAAGTCAGTGTTGTTTGGAAATGTTCAATCGAATGGTGACAAGCTATAACTCCTCATTTACTTTATAATGTGACACAAAATAAATTATGAACATGGGAATTGAAAGAACCTTCTAGGTCACTGAGTTCATCCCCAATTCTGCAGATGAATATACACATCTGACAAGTCTACAGCTTGCAGTAATCTAAAAATATAAATTCAAACCCACAGTAAACAGAATCTAATATATGCACAGAGGTTTCTGTAACACTACTGTGTTCTGTTGTAAGTTTAGCCTTGGTATTCTGGTTGCGGCTAGCAAACAGAGAGACGCTAAGAGATCAAGAGTCTGCTGGCTGCCACACATGCTGACTTTTAGCTAAAGAGGTCAGTAACACCTCCTCATTCTCATCATCCTCTCCTGTGAGTGTGGATAGTCAAAGTGCAGCTTTTCTGGTCAGGATATTAGGAGTCCCCTAATGAACTAGGGTACTACCCTCATTTTACACCAGAGACACAGAAGCAAGCAAGTGGATCCACCACCCTTGTAGCTCATGGTTATTTGTCAAGTAAGGGCAACAGGATTATTGTTTTCTCCAGCCCAGCATTTAAAAGATGAAGAATGTCTCTGTTGCCCTCCTTGGGAACTCCAAGAAGAACATTTTTTGTTATGAAGATCAGGCTCTGGAAAGAGGTGACACACTTGGATCATTCATTATCTGTGATATGAACCTACTTGTGCTTTCGGAGACTTCAGAAAACAACTTTGATGTATATTACTTTAAGAAGATCTGAACCAATTTATATGAGAAAACTGGTAAGATGGTGTATTAAGAATACCAGTGAGATTAGAAAGTCCAGGATTTGAAATGCCTCAGTGTTAAGGAGAATTAACATTGATTCAGAATACAAGCCCTAGTAAATATTTAAGTTCAACTCCTTTATGAAGTGGGGATAAAATACAGACTATTCCACTCTGCTATAAAAATCTTATGCCAGAGCATAAAAGCTGCTACAAGAATTGTGTCCTGAATGGAGGACTGCTTTACTTTTATCTGCAGTTCCTTATTTTTGTCTCTCTGTTGTTCTGTGGGTTTTTTTTTCCTCTGGATTCCTGGCTGCTCTGGTAACTGGTGTTGGTGAATATGGAATAAGCTTGCTTTTGCCTAAGGTATCATTAAAAGAAACCCAAACCCTACCTCAGTAGGGTTTCAGCTTAAAAATATTTCCCCTTGAAAGCTACCTTTGATTAATCATTTTTTTTCTACTTTCTTGCAAATTTACAGTGAAAGCAACAGATCAGTTTCAGTGCTGCCATAAATTTTAATTTTTTTGTTGCAATTGCTGGTTTAATCTCATTGTGAATGAGGAATAAAGCAGTACTTCTTCCTCTGCAGTTGAAAAGGCTCAGTTTCAAATTCACTAATATGAGATTGCATAAATACTCAAAAGACATGTTACAGTAATCTTCAAATTTTCATCTTCAAATGAAAAGTAGTCTCTTCAGAAAGGAAAAAAAAAAAGCTCTGATCAAAATTCTTGGAGTTATAAATAAGGACTCCGTACACAAAGGAACTTTGTATATTCAGTAGATTGTCATATGATGGCAAAAGCACATGAGGGTCACCCTGAGGATTACATCATCCGGAAGAGAACACAACATGCATCTCTTACATGAAAAGCATGTCAGACAAAACCCATGTATTTGCAAAGCCTTAGCTTCTTGGTCTCCAATGTCTAAGAGGTTATTTTTACCCTCTCCAGATTTATCTTTCCTGGGCATGCAATGGTAATCCTTATTTAACTGCAAAGCCTACCATGAGGGAGAATTAATTTGTGTTGAAAGAGCTCTTCTTGTAAAAGAATTTTAATGCAATATGACAGGCAACTTCTTTCTTTTTAGGGGGAGAAAGAATGAGTATGTGTGTGAACTTTACTAACTGCTTACACTGCATTTATTGACCCTTTTCTCTTACCCTTGCATATGTGTGCAAGGGTTTGAAAACAATAAAAAATATCCCACGATAAAGACCACATTCAATGGACATTGCCCAAAGAAGTATATTGTACTGGGTACAAAGTGCAATGTGCATTTGCAAATAACATTTAATAAAACTAAGACCTTAAGGTGCTCAGCAAGATCCAGTTCAATGCAAAAGATTGCCAATCAGTTTCTATTCTATTTAATAGAAGCTTTGACTTCTTTAAGATTAAGCCTGAGAACAGCAAGAAGTGACAGAAATGTTGACAAGACGGACTTGTTCCTATTATGACTTCCTTCATGAGAGACTGAAGGGAAACAGCTTGGGTGGCTGAGATAGGTTAGGAGGAAAGGGCTTAACATAGCTGGATATGGATCTACAGCCTGCAACTCAATAAAAGGTTGAGTCCTATGCTTTTACTGAAGAGTCATAAACCGTGCCGCAAAGCACAACCCAGGTTTTGTTCCTCATGCTTTTAAAGGATTGGATGCCTCTCAATTCAGGGGGAAAAAATGACAATATTTAGAGGAAGTGTCCCAGCAAACACCTTCCTGTTCTAAAACCAATTCTGTACTATTTTGTTTTTTTGCTGGTAGTGTCAGCCTGCCTTCTCAGTAGCTTTTATTCCTTCAGCTCCCTAGCAGAGTTGCAAAAAAGAGCCCTTTTTTTCTTTGTTGCTTATCTACTGAAACTGCTCTCTGACTCCAAATTACATACCTTGATTGAAGAAATAGCTTATTCTTAGATGTGAAGAAACTTATACTGGCCCTTTGTTACAATCTTAGCTGGCCAAAAGTAATGGCTGCAATTAAATGTTTGCTTAAATTGTAAACTCCCTCCAGAATTACTCAACTGATGCTCGTCAGAGATACAAATTAAATACTGCAAATGCCCAGATGGTAAGAGTTGAGAGCACCTACAGTGAAAAACGCTCTAATTCTCTAGATAAAACCCAAATCAAACCAAAATGCTGGTTAGGGTGGGGAAAGAATTAGACAGGAAATAAAATGATCCTTTTAAAGAACGCTGGTTATTTGGTGTTCTGGTGCTATATCAAATACGCTTAAAACAAACAGTTCTGTGTCTCAGCTTTATACTTTATAGCATGGACCTTGCTTTCTTGAGAGCAAAGAACCTGGGTAATTTGCAAAAATTTTTAAGTTTGTTTCTGCTGATGAACACCCGTTTTATCTGATAACCATGTAGCAATAGTTGGTAAGCTCAGATCTGCTCTGGTGAAAGTACCTTAGAGATGATGTGCCTCGTTGTCCTAAAGGACAGAACTAATTTCAGGGAGCTATAACCATTTCGTACAGCAATAAATGCGGGGAGTCTAATCTCTGAAATCGTTAGTTGCATGTTGAATTTGTATATGTATGTTAATGCTTTGAGGTAGGATTTTGAAAATAACAGGTAGGACTTTGAAAGTAACGTCAAGAAATCCAGGCTGGTTCATTACTGATAAATCTGCTTTCTTATTCTGGTTTAACTACAGCCTATTCATAGAGGTACTCTAGAACAGCTACTCCTTTTATTCGGGAATAATTACCCTAAAGAAATCCATTTTATGAATTTCATTACAAAAATATTCTTCATTCCACCACACTATTGAAGTTACCCCAAAGTGTATTTCCATAATGGGGCCTACATCAAAGCCGAGCCTTTAAGGGGAAAGATAAGGCACAATGACCAATTACTGGGTAATAAAAATAGACTACAGCCCATCGTAGTTAACTTTCGAATTTACTGTTTTGCATTTTTTCCTGAAGGTAAATGCCTTTGTGAAGACAGTTTTACATGGTTTCATTCTTTCAGAGGTAGATTGCTTGATATAAGCTTTTAAGATTAATACATTTGTTTTGCTCAGTATCATTCACCCTTTGCAATGAGGAGCTGAAGATCTTAACTCTCAGAAAGCTGTCCTTTAAACATGTACCTCACCTGAAAAGGCAGGTTTTACCTTGGCTGCAGCACACCCTCTGTGGAAGGAGCACTTCAACGGCGCTGCGTTAACGACCTGCTGCCCGTGAAGGAGAGCATCACCCTCCGGCTCAGCCGTGATCGCTCCCAGCATGTCCTGCTCCCTGACCAAGGCACACAGCAGTGAGTCGGGGGCATCTCCTGGTCTCACTTTTCAAGAAGCCCTGAAAGATCTTATGGCTTCGGGGGGCAGTTCTGGGAGGTGGCAAGAGGTTGGTTGTCTGAGGGGACCAAACAACAGGGCTCGTGTCCGAATCGCTCTCTGACGCGTATATAAAGGACAGGATGCCAGCTTGGGGAGCCATCCGTGGCCCTGGGACATGCGGTCTCAGCCGGCCCTCGACACATCCCCTACAGCCACCCCCAGTAGCTGCACCAAAGAGCTTTTGGCTCTGAAGGCAAGAGCCGGTGCAGGAGCCTGTAGCCCTTTGAAGACTCCCTTTCTGCTGCTTTTTATGGGATCTTGGCCTTTGCCCTGGGGATGCTTCCTATTGACCAACGAAACGGGGAAAACCCTCTCTGTGGCGTGTGCGGGCGTCCCGAGGGGCCTGCGCGCCCCCT
>NW_009222074.1:0-928 GCF_000690835.1 Fulmarus glacialis | reverse complement strand
GGGGTGGGTTTGCGGCGCGGGGTGGATGCTCGCAGCCCTTCCGCGGTGCTGCTGCAGAGGGGGATGCGCGGAGCCGGGGTGCCAGCACACCCAGTGCCACGCTCAGCCACCTTCCTTCCAGAAGAAGCTGTGAATGAGGTGAAGCGTCAGGCCATGTCCGAGCTGCAGAAAGCCGTGTCAGACGCCGAGCGGAAAGCCCACGAGCTGATCACGACGGAGCGAGCCAAGATGGAGCGAGCCCTGGCCGAGGCCAAGCGCCAGGCTTCCGAGGACGCCCTGACCGTCATCAATCAGCAGGAGGACTCGAGCGAGGTGGGGGCCAGCGGAGGCGAGCCGTGGGGGGACAGGGCTGGTGGCAGCACGGGCGTTTGGGACCTGCTCCTTTTGCAATTAAGTTTGCAGAATCTGTGCATGCGAGCGTGGGTACCGGGGGGCTGCAGCAATGCCACGGGATGGGAAGAAGAGGGGATTTCTTGCATCGAGCTGGGGATGGGGTGCATGGTCCAGGATGGGGGGAGCACGGTCTGGGATGGGGATGCATAGTCCAGGATGCGGATGCATGGTCCAGGATGATGCGCATGGTCTGGGATGGGGGATGCATGGTCCAGGATGATGTGCATGGTCTGGGATGGGGAACCATGGTCCAGGATGATGTTGCATGGTCTGGGATGGGGATGCATGGTCCAGGATGATGTGCATGGTCTGGGATGGGGATGCACCATCTGGGATGATGTGCGTGGTCTGGGATGCAGGTGCATGGTCTGGGATGTGCATGGTCCACAATGGGGATGTATGGTCCAGGATGGGGGGGACATGGTCCAGGATAGGGGTGCACAGTCCAGGATGGGGGTGCATGGTCCGGGATGGGTGTGCACAGTCTGGGATGATGGAGTGCATGCTCCAGGATGGGGGTGCATGGTCTGGGATG
>NW_009222073.1:1818-15456 GCF_000690835.1 Fulmarus glacialis | reverse complement strand
AGCGCGGTGCGAGGGCTGAGCGCGCCCGGGTGGCAGCTGTCCTCGCCGGGGCGTGCCTCGGTCTTCCGCCCCTGGGCAGCACAGGAGCGCGGAAGCGTTGGGCCGGTGGCCTCGGTGGTTCCCAGCCCTTGAGAGTACAGCCGTGCTGCGCGATAGGAACGGCAGCAGCGAGGGCTGCCCAGCGGGGAGCCCAGCCTTTGCTGTACTCCAAAGCTATGTACTTGTTTGCTGTCCTTTTCCAGTTGCAGAAGATGCATGTTAGCCACCCTTAGTACTGGGTTTGGTACGTGGAGGCGTGATACCAACTGTATGCTAGCACCGTGTTGGCCGCCTCAAGTCATAAATTGAGTATGGGCACACTAACGGAGGTACAGCCTCTCAGTCTGGCCAGAATCTGAACGTATTTGTGGTCTTGTAGCTTTTGATCCTAAGTGCGTGTTAAAGGAATGGTAAAGGGTACAGTCAAAAACATGTAGGCATCAGTGTGTATTTTGTCAAGCTATATCATTGTGATGGTACAAGGAGTTAGCTGTTCTCGGTCCTTTATGTCCGTGTCATGGCTTTGGACTAACAGACCAGTTCATCTGTAATGCTTGAGGATAGATGTCAGACCATATGGAGAGATATGTTTTTGTGTTTTGCTCTTGTGTGTGCTTGAAGAGGGGTTGTCATAGTTCCTTTTTGAATGTCATTTGCTTTTCAACTCACTCTGTTGGTTTTCAAAATCTTGCGCAGGTACACAAAAAGCAATCAAGAATGCTATCTTATCATTCATCTAAAAGTATATACCTTCATACCCAGGTTAAGAAGAAAATAGCAAGCATGCTATCTTTCTTTCTTGGTGGATAGCATAAGTGCTTCTTAGTGTGTTACAATAGGGGATCAACTTTCTTTTTATCCATGTTGATGTATTGCTTCCCCTCAGAGGGGTTGCCCATTTTATTCCCTTGTCTTATATTGCCAGCATGTTGATACAACTTTAAACAGAAGAGAAATTAGAAATGAAACAGCTTGTTTTACAGAAGAGATCTGGAATGTGAGGTGTGATTTTAGCTCTTTTGTAAGTAAGGAGGATTCAAGGGCTTCTGTTTATTTCAGTTCAATATATTCGTGGCTTTTAACAGAGGGACACAAGTTGTTAATAATGTAGCATCTGAATGATACTTGTGAAAATCTTGGCCTAAGCCAGTTGTCTGAAGTTGCTCAGTAACTCTCTGGTAGAGCAATAGAAAAAGAAACAGCTCTTCTCTTTCCTAGTTCACTATTCTGTGAATAAAATTCTTTTTTTTTTAATTTGTTTGTATCAGAAGACAAGGATATTCTAGATGCCTGAGTCATCCAGGGACTAAAGCTGCATAATTCTTTGCATATTAGCTCTGTGATATAGAATATGAGTATTTTACTTGGGGGGGGTGGAAAGGTCTTCAAGGATCTACTTAATTTATGTGACAAATATGTAATTTATAATTCTTCATGTTTTAACTTTTAATTCCATTTTACTTACGCTTACTTTCAACAGCAATTACAATATGCTTCAGAGGTGAAAGGCAAGATTGTTCGATTAATGAATTTAAGAAATGCAGGAACTCTGAATGACGCAAGGTAAATTTTATTTTGAAATGTTCAAAATTGAGTCGTCATACCTGGAAGTATGTAAAAGACGTGTAGATGAGGCGCTTAGGGACATGGTTTAGTGGGCATGGTGGTGTTGAGTTGATGGTTGGAGTCAATGATCTTAGAGGTCTTTTCCAACCTTAATGATTCTGTGATTCTGTATGAAAATATCGTCTCTGCATTTTGAAATAATTTCTAGACATGGTAAGACTATCAAACTAGTGTAATGTTGATATGATGTTGTAAAGGAGAAGTGCTGTTTCAGTGAAAAGCATTTTAGGTGAAGTTGCTTAGGAAATAATTCATGTACCTAGCTGTCTGGCACCATTTCAAATATGTCAGGGTAGGTGAAATTTCTGCATGTGCTGAGAGGGTGTGACACAGTACCTGACAGAGACTTCTCCCCTTCTGATGCAGCAGTTGGAGGCCCAATGAAGGAGATAGCTAAAATGGCTCTTCCCATTAAGTACCTGAACTGCACCCTGAACCAGTACATGAATCCTGCCTAATCCTAAGGCTTTCCGTTCTCCACGCCCTTAGGTGTTTCTGTGATGTCCCTCACATAAGTGGCATAAAGTATATTTCAGTAACTGGCTAGCAAGAAACTTTTAAAAAACATTATGGTCTATATCATCAACTGAAAGATACTGAGTCACCATAGTTCGTAGTGACTGTTGTATCGCCATACCCATTAGCAAAAACTGAAATGATTTAATTGAATTGTCTGTTGTTAGAGACACCCACCTACATGCTCAGTTAAAAGTTGACACTGATATGAATGGAAAAACTTACATGATTTAATACATTCAGTAATTAAACTGATCTAGACTTTGTTCCCACTAACGTTTTCGACTTATTTAAAGAGGATAACAGAAGCAGTCTCACAAGCGCTGTAAGCCTTGCTTAATGGCTACAAGGGTGCTTTGAGACTTTCGGAAGAAGAAGGTAATTGTATGTATTAGTTCATAAGCACATTTTAAATAACGTCTAATTATCAGGCTGTGTTGGTAATTCCAGCTGAGAACCCAAATGCTGTACGTAGACATGGCATGTGATACTGATGTTTCTAAACTGCTTATAGCTACAGCGAGTTGCTTAGAGTCAAATGACATATGCTTCTAAACAGGAGATGCTTGTCTCTTATTTGTAGAGTTCAAAACTAAGTAATTCTTGCACAAAGTCCTTTTATGAAAATGCCTTATTTTGAAATTTAACTCTGTTCTCTTAGTACACAGGGCTCAGTATATCTAAGGAAAGAAGTACATATTCCTCAGTTAAGAGATCTCTACTACCAAAATTTCAAAATTTCACCTCCATTTATAAGGTGTATTGTTACCTACATTACCTTAAGAAAAATGACCACTTGTTTTATATGATCATTTCATGGTTACTGTTTTCTCCAAGGTCATGGTCTTGGTATGTTCTTATTATAGGGGAAAATACTGTCTTCCATGTTTTTCCTCCTAATTATGTCATTTGTAGCTTTTTAGATGAGACCACTTACGAAAAACTGGCTGAAGAAACACTGGACTCCTTAGCAGATTTCTTTGAGGACCTGACAGATAAGCCTTTTACCCCAGAAGATTATGATGTCTCTTTAGGGGTATGTTTTAAACATTCTATTACCACTGTAATTATTGTAGATTTTTTTTTTTTTTTTTTTTACTTTGAAGGAGAATTTCAAATTAGTCACCTTAGTGCCAACACTTGAAATACAGTGAGTTTTTAAAGCTTTATTATTAATATATGCACGATTATACTGACTGGAGCAACTATTCTGGTAAAAAGTAACACATGCTATTGTATGACTTGAGGATTTAAAATGTTTAGTGTATAGAGAAAGACATAATACAGAATAATAAATGAGCACAAGAGGAGACAGAAACTAGTTTCTGATTTCACAGTGGTCTATAAATTTTTGTAAACACATAGACCTCTGGCATCAGCAGTCACTTCCCTCCCGGTGAATACTAGGACAGGCCTATGTGGCATAGTACACGTACATCACATGTAATTGGTAGAGCAGTTTCTTCGATTGCTCTGAATACCGAGAAGCAGCATTTATCTTGACCAAGTAGAGTACGTTTGTCCTCGCTTTACTGATGACAGCCTGTGGTGGAGAGAAGCAATGAAGAAGAGGATGCAATGTTTGCATAGGTGGTTGCAAAAGTGAGACCAGAGCATACATGGGGAGGTGGCTACTGTCATGAGAGGCATTGGGTGGCTGATAATTGGAGCCTTTAAAGGTCAGCCACTCAAGTTCGTTTACAGGAGTGACAGACTCAGGTTAAAAATGTCCATTCTATTTGTATAGGGCGTTTAATAGTTTTATATACAATTCCTGAAGTGGTTTGTATGTACAGCCCTCTCCATGACTTGGAGAGTGCAGTTTCTCGCTACACTGCCGTCTGCAACACAGGTTTTCCACTATTGCATTTTTTTGAGGTCACATAACATAACTGCTGCTCCCTCTTCATGTCTTACCACACGGAGGTTGCTTTCTACTAGCCCCGTCAGGTTAAGATTTTATGCTCAGGGACATTGAAGCAGATGGTTTGGGTTGCACTGTGGAAAAACAAAACAAAACAAAACAAAACCAAACCCACCACCAACAACCAAACCCCTGTAGTTTTCAGACTTGCTCCTGTGTAACTTTGTCATCATAATGTTCATTCTTTATTTCTTATAGCTAGGATAGAAAATAACGTATTGTTAGTTAGATTCTGTTATTGCCCTTGGCAAACACTATTTGTTGGTTTAATTAAGTCTGTAGTTAATATTACAGCTAATTGCTTTTCTGGTGAAAAGCAAAGAATTGTTTAACCATTACTATTCAGTATGTTCTAGCATATCAGCGCCTACTAGCCTGATTAAAAGAGCGTAGCACAAAAATTATTATAATTTACCTCTTTAATATTCTTATTATTCTTATTATTCTTCATTACATAAAGGTGATGAGTCATCTTATGTCAGAATTTTATCTCCAGCCACTGTAGAGTGGATTGTGTTTGACATTGACTCACTGTGAGGCTTAAAAGGAATTATTTTTACATTGGTCTTAATTTTTACCAGTACCCCTTGGTTGCATAGACTATATGATGACATAATAATACGTTATCGTTTCTGTTAAGAGCGAAAGGTTGAATAGTCCCAAGTTTACCAAATTCCAAACAAGGCTAGTGCTATAGCAAGCCACAAGGTGGCGAACGTGATAAAGATCTGTTATGCCTGTGAATTGTTATGAACTTGATTTCTTCATGCAATTTATATCTTCGTGTCCAGGGAAAAAAATCTCTTTCAAAGAATATTCTTGTTACCAGGAGCTAACAAACATTCATCCATTATTACAAAACACATACAGTACTATTCCTTAAAATATGGTAAAAATATCTTACAATTCAAGTTCTTGAAAACTGAAGTTGTATTTTCTAGTATTTCAAAAGTATTGTAAAATGTATGGGAAAATGTTTTAAACACAGCATTAGAAGTTAACCTTTATTTAATTTGCAACAACAGAGCAACAACACTCTCCAACAGCTGACACACAACATAAGCAATAGTACAATTTTTTTGTTAACTCTTTGGAAACCTATTTACTTACAGTGTTTCTGTAGCATGCAGCATAACATCATGCTGAATACTTAATATAGCACTAAAGAGCCCATAGAAGAATAGTGAAACCTTTATATTGCTATTCAGACCTAATTCCCCAACCTGCTCTTACTCTGCTGTATCTTTAGAGATCTAAGACTGCTGAGATACAGAAAAGTTTGAATTCTGACAATCAGAGAAGTAGCTTGTTCTTGACCTTCTTTGCATTAAACCAATATCCAATTAATGGACAACCTCATAGCAGTATTAACCAGAGGAGCCTTTTATTTTTATTTTATTGATCACAGCTATAAATCCCTTAATCAAGCACCGAAACAGCATGGAAACTAAGGTAAAAAAATCAGACCTTGAGAGTATTATTTTATGGCTGATGAGCCTTGAGATGTGTCAGAAACCAGTAATGCTGAGTTACTTTGTAGGGTAAGGAAGCTTTAAGCTGCTGCCTGTGCTACAGAGTAAGTTTGCAGGCAGTAGGTACTCATAAATGAAAGTATTTTTTTCCCCACAGTAATTGTTTATACATCGCAAATAGCCCTAGCAACGATAGTAGCTCTAGTAGTATCTTCTGACAAAAGCATGAAAAGTATGATTTCTTAAAGAAGTTTTATTGTGCTATAGGGCATGAAGGATTTGGGAAACTGTAGATTAAAGATGATTAACCTATTACCTGAATCATCAAACTGTATTCTGTAGAGATACCCTTTTTTATTAGCATAATTCAGATCCTCTGTAGGTTAACTCTAGTCCAAATAGTGTTGTTCTTTTAAAGTAAGGACAGAAATATTTTTGTCAGAGTTATGTATGCTTTTCAAATGCACTTGTGAAAATGTCAGAGAAATGTGAATCATGTTGTCAGTAAGAAATGTGAGTAAAAAAGGTAAAATAAGTGTTTCGTAGGATAATGGTCTAAAGTTGGCACAACTAAAACCAGACCTCGTGGTGCTTAGAAGTGGAACATTTTTGAGGTATGATTCAGGATCTAGGCACTTCATTAGAATTACTGGAGAAAGAATTGTGTTTATTCACTGGGAAACAGTTGCAGTTACTTAAGAAAAGTAAGGTAAAATTGCATGGCTCGGGAATCTAGCAATGACACATAAAGCTTCTTGACTTTGAACCACACCAGTTCTGCATTGTTCATGAATAGAAAAAGTTGTTACTGGATGATGTTTTAATGGTTGCAAAATGAACTAGTAGTCCTTTCAAGATGACAGGTCAAAGCTCAAGAGTATTATTTAAGTAGTGCCATTGTGAATGGTGAAAACACACTAAATCAAGCTCTGACCAGAAGGTTTAAAGTCTAGATCGGACTCAAAGATATGCAGGTTGTCCTAGGTATTAACACAAGTTTTTGATACCTAATGATCATTCTTCTAAGCTATAATTATTTGAGAAATAGTTGGGAATGTGATACAGATATTTAAGTTTCTGTTTATCTACTCCAGATGATGTAATTCTTGTTGAGTAACAGGATGCAAATTTTTAATTTCTCACTTACTTTCTTTGTGTTCTAAGAGTGGAGTTCTAACAGTTAAATTAGGTGGAGACATGGGAACATATGTAATCAATAAGCAAACACCAAACCGGCAGATTTGGCTGTCCTCACCCACTAGGTAAGTTATGTGTAAGTTAGTTATGTAATGTCTGCAGTCTGGGTGGAAACGTACTTCTCCGTTTTTTATAGCACGGCACGGACTATGTAATATCCTTTTCATAAGTAACCCTTTTACTCAGTATATTCTCAAAACATGATATAATCTAGATGTTCGATAGTAATTTATTATAGAGGTTTGAGGCACAGTGCAGTATGCTGACGTACCTAAATTAATACAGAATTTTCATACCTGTTCTGGTCCAAAACCACTGTCTACAGGAATATAGCCTGCTCATAGAAAAAATAAACAGCCATGATTAAAAAAAACCCAAAGCTTCTGTTGGAAAAAGAGTGATGATGATGTTATGATCTAAACCTCTCTTTGTGTTTAAACAGGGTGGCTCCTTCCCCTTCAAGCTTGTGGGATTTCCTGCTTTATATGTTTATGTGCTCTCCCACTGGTTGTTTTTGTCAAGCATCTGCACTTTACGGGAGCCTTGGCTAGCTGTTCCCTCTGCCTTCTCTAATGCTGTGGTTTGATCCATTCCAGGTTTTCTGGTTGGTTTCAGCAGGGAAGGCAGCCAGATATGTGGGAAAATGTTGTAACTGTCTCCCCAAAAAATTTGTATTCTCTGCCACTATCCCCGGGGAAAGAACTGAGGGAGTTGGTCAGTGTTACTGATGAAGGAACCAGCTACCTGGACGGAATGAGCACTCCCAGTAACTATGCAGGTGTACCTCTTGAATGTTGTTCAGAAAGAATGTAGTAGTAGAATTCTGTAGTAGGGTTTGTGTCGGGGGAAAAAAAGGGCACAATGGAATTTAAGATTTTAAAAGAAACAATTTTAATAGACATAAAATTTACTTAAAGAAAATTCTAACTTTTCTTTAGTGTACTTAGTACTGGCTGGTGCACAGCATACTAGGTTAGTAATTTTTTTCTACTAACTCCTCTCCTATCCTAGAATCCTTTTATTAATTCAATAATTTACTTAACAGGTACATGACTTGCTAAGGCACAGGCCTAGCAAGCTAACAAATCTTTTTGTTTAGACAGATGCAGGCTGTGTGTCACAATTTATTCATTCCATATATTTTGCAACAAATATAATTTCTGAACCTTGATTTTGCTTAAGATGACTATACGATTTTTGTGTCACTGACACAAAGGTTTCACCTATTTATGAAAACCAAAATTCAGAGAATTCCTATCTGTTTGGAACCAACTCTAGATGAGCCAAGACATACATGCTCCAGAATATAGAATTTGTGAAAAAAATGTTAAACTTTCCTTTTTTTTTTTTTGATTGCTTCCAGTAGTGAATAAAAATACACAAGGAAAGAGATAAACTTGAAAATTCTGTGATTGAAATCATCTGTGATGAAAAATGATTCACCTACAAACATTAAGTTTTGTGCTTCCTTAACTGGTATTATGGTAAACAGTGGTATTTCCTGAAATACGATGCTACATGTTCACTTACTTCCTAACTTCTGAAAAGCAACTCCAGCAAATACTATATGATCTGGAGTGACATATTTCTTAAGTATAATATACTAGGCAGTGAAGGAAGCAAATGTTACTGCCAGTGATCACTTGCATTGAATGTTATGTTTGGGAAATTTGTACAGTAAATGTAGAATCGTCAGTCTTTAAGAACATATCCCGAGGGAGACAAATTCTTAAGATGTGAGAGACACGTTTTCTTGAATTTTTTTGACCTTCTGTTTGCTATCATGCATCTGTACACCAAAATGAACTTAAGCTTGTGTTTGTAAAGCTTTACTTGGTTGACAGTTTAAAAAAAGAGGGTGAGGGGGTGCGTGCAACTGCCAGCAGTGTGATTGCAGTAATTTCATGTAGCTCCTTTGACTGAAAAGACTTTTCAACCTTATACAGCATCTCTTAATAATACTGTAATGTGATATTTTAATTCTTCTCTTTCACTGTTTAAAAATGTATGCAGACTTTCCATGAGAAATATATTTAGTCTATATTTAACTTGTAGGCATTTTATAGAATTCACAAGATCCTTGCTTAAATTATTAATTTAAATGAAAAAAAATCACATTTGTACAGCATTTTGGAGATTCAGAGAACTATGGAGGTGTTTCATATGCTAACCATATGACTGATATTTACTATATAACATTTAAAACCAGTTCAAATAACTGACACATTTCTTTTTTTTTTGGTCATTGTTATTAAATGGCCTGTCTTAGCCTGATTTTCATGAATGGCTGCATCCCATTCTGTCATTCTCTAGGTGCAGGACGGTATAAACATACGCTTGCGCTGCAAAGATGAAGAAGTGAGAAATGCGTAGTAAAGTAATTGGAGCACATAATCTCGATTCCAAATAGTTACCATTTCACATAGAGCAAGTGAGATTTCAGTGGACGTGCCTTTGATCTGTGTTTGCATTTGTGACTTCTCATAGTTTGGTTAGTGGTTCGAAAGTTCTTCACTTGAATTTTGCAAGTAATTCAGGATATTCAAGGTTCAGATTAATGTTTATGTTTGTAGAAAACCTGCAGATAGTTCTTGTGTATATAGAGGATAGTCTGTTTTCTAGCAGACCTTGTGGGTGTCTGAGTTCCAAGGCTTTTTGTCCTACGAGTTCAAGGATAAAACTGATGGTTTGTCTGTTTATCCCAGATGACCGTTTCATTCCTTTCTCTTTTCTTAGTTTCTCTAGCTGATGTTAACAGTAGTGAGTGCCTTTCAATCATTCTCCTGTTTCAGATGTGGAGAACTGGGTGGATAGAAAAGTCTGGAATGGAACCCGGGTGTTCAAGTTTCTTTCTTGATACTTAATGTAGGCCTGAAAGATCAAGCCAACAACTATATGATAGCACAGAGGAAAATAGCATCTTAAATATAAATCTCCCGCATGCCGATATATTTGCTTTCAGCTGGTAAATTCTTTTGTTGCATCTAAAAAGAAAGTGAGAATGGTGATCTGTGTTCTGCTGTGCTTAGAATATCTGCATGTGACTGCTGCAAGAACTAACCAATAGCATTAATTCAGCACTACACAAATATCCCTTGTAATATTTGTGTGCCAGAAAATTATACGGGTGAGGGAAGAAGGGGGTAAGGGACGAAATCGGGGAAAAAAGCAAGAAGGGAAGGAGGGAGCTTGTGTCCGCTGGGAGTGACTGATATATTTTGTCACCTTTCAGATATCTGCTGGATAGCTCAGCAGTTCCTGGCAGATCTGGCCTTTTCTGCTGCATTTCCCCAGACTGCCCACCAGTCCTTCTCCACGCTGTCTGTTTCCTTTTCCTGGCACTTTCTGGGGTACATTATAAATACAGGTTTCCAGCAGCTCCCCACGAATAAGCTGTACTTACACAGTGTGTGTTTTGTTTTCTAGTGGGCCCAAGCGCTATGACTGGACTGGACGGAATTGGGTGTATTCTCATGACAGAGTATCCCTTCATGAACTACTATCAAAAGAATTTTCAACAGCGTTAAAAACTAAATTGGATTTGTCCTGCTTAATATATTCTGGGAAAGAAGATACTTGATGATATTCTACCTCATGGAAGTTTAAAGACTTTAAACACAAGCCAAGCCCTTCCTTGGTTTCTGAAGTACCTGAGCTTAAGTCTGTTGCTGTTTTTCTTGACATCACTATGTTGTGCAACAAAAATGAAAATAATATATTTTTCTCTAATGCTCAGTCTTTGGATTTCTATGTCACTGCTTGAATCTGTGTCCATGTGGTATAGATGGTTGAGGTCGCCCTTCCTGTCACGCATTTCTTTCTTACTGCAGAAGTCAGTCATGAATTCTTACTGCCTGTAGTCTTGTTTGGATGTAAGGACTGACCCACCTGGTGACTTCTGACCAGCGCACAAATGCTAAACAACTTTTGGTGAGACATTCACCCAAAACAAGAAATGCCTGCAAATCGCATTGACATAAGCTGTGGTACTGTGAATGCATTGCATTGAAATTTGTGGCTATTGCGAGTGAATAATGCATTACAGTCAAATTGAACATGTCATAAACGAAATTACGGTGGCAGATAGAAACTTTTCATTTTGTGTAATGCATGTAATAAGAGTTTTTCTCTCAGTATTGCAGAACTTGCTCTTTTCTCCAAATTCTAAATTCTAGTTTCTTTCACATTAGGATTTTTTTTTTTTGAGCTAAACTTTAAATTACTTAAAGGTCTGTGTGGCTGTAAGCATCATATGGAACCGGAAAGGCTGGTATGTTGATGTTTAAGCTGCGCAGCAGTATCTCTGCAAACACTCTATTCTGTTACTGTAGATTTCTCTTTCTGTTCTCTTTTGTTCCTCAAAGTGTAAAAATACATAATTTATTGACCTTTTTTTTTCAGTTGAGCAAAATTAAGATCCTCTCATGGTAGCAAAAATTTGCACTAATTTTGTTCTGCTGCATTTCTTAAGTAAGTGGGCTTAGATTATCTTTCTTCACCGTGATGCAACAAGGCTCCCCTTAGTACCGTCCTTTTTGCTTCTTAGAATTGAGTATGGTACTTAGGCTGATGAAGCTGTCTTTTTCAGGCTGTTAAAAAAGGAGAATAAAGTAAATTATATACTCTGGATCTTAAACCAAAAAATTTTAAAAGAAATCATGAACTGCAAGAAGAACACTTTAACACTTGTACTGTTGTATTATTACCACTGGTTTTTAATTGCCTATAAAATGGAAGCACAAAGTTGTTAACTAATTCTTGATTGTACCATACTCTTAAAAATTGTTTATCAATGTATGAAAAGATGTTCAGTGCAAACTATTTTCTTGGTTCCTCTGACACTTGTGATTAGTTTGGCAGGATTCTCTGGCTAGCTAGAATTATTACAGATGTGATTAATTTTGTCATTGAAGAACAATACCTATATAGTATTGTTGCCCAGTATTTGCATTTAAAGTTTAAGCGTTGTTACCTGCAATTTCCCACCATTAAATAGAGAGTAAGAGTTCACTGGAAGCAGCTTTTGGTTAATTGTGCACACTGTTTGTGTGTTTTTCAATCAAAATAAAAAATACTACAATTATCTGAAATTTCAATTCTACTGGATGAGGTAAATACAGTGACTACCAACTCGTATGAGTACAGGAGTAAGAGATGGGTTTTTTTTAACAAAGGAAAGCTAAAAACAGAACATCTTTTTACTGTTTTGAATTTAGAACACTGAAAATAATTTACAGCATATGGAAAACGATGGTATTTAGCTCAATCTCCTAGTAGTACAGATAACTATTTAAACACATCTGTATAGATGTTAACAACTTTATATTTGAAACGAGGATACTTGAAGGATATTGGTTCTTCCTTTGCCTGATCACATATAGCTTGTGTAGTTATTTTTCTGATTAACTTTTCCAAAAATTATTTTCTTAAGTAATTTGCATGCAACATACTCACCAGCATGCATCTGATTCGTATTTGGAGGTTCATCCTCATTCCCTCACATCTCATGCAAAAGTTTATACCAAAATAAAGCTGCATGTAGCATTCTTAATTCATTATGTAAAGGTGTGATGATGCAGACATGCATATTGTTTTGAATTCCTTGTGTTTCTTAAAACACTTACTGGAAAGATTCTGTTCAAAATTTGGCCAATCGTGGTGGATTTTATAAGAGCACTTCAACTTTCACATCTGACGTGCCTTGCCCTTCATCCATAATGCTACTGCTATTTATGCAAACAATTTCCTGGTTTGAAGTAGCTGAGTTACAAATGGATTTAATCTAACTGGTGAAGATAAATAGACTGGTCAGTAAATTAGAATGAGTTTTATCTCGGTGTACAAAATGAATCATAGGACGTGACTCATTTTTTGCTCTAATACTTGCATCGAAGTGTAAGTAAGGGTAAGGACTCTGTCAGCCATCATGCTCATACAGTGGAGGCACAGGACGAGCTCTGATCCTAATGTCAGACTTTGCATATTGCCCCAAGACACATAACTCTTCCATACTATTTTTTACTTCTGTAACTTACTTGCATAAGCAGATTGTTCTACGGTTACACACCTGACATCACATCAATAGTTTCTTGCTTCACCTCTCCCAAAAGAAACAGCTGATGGAAAATCCTTTGATATATACACTACGGACAGTTAGTATCGATAAGAACTATCGCGTTACTGGCAGCATTTTTCCCACAAGACAGTTGCTCCATCTTCAGTGAAGGAAAACATACACTACCTCTCCAAGACAAGTATTGGCATTTGTAGCTGTACTGGATGCTTGGACTCAGCAGAGAAAGTGTTGGGTTTTTTCAGGTGTATCAGAGTTTTCACCAGTAGCTGATCACTCTGATGATGATTGTATTTTTCTGCTTCTGGCCTACAGCATGTCTAACCTTGCTAAAATTCATTGTTTCCTGTGTGCCAGTGAGTTTTTTGGAAGTCTCGATTGATTCAGGTAGTCAAGTTAAGCTTACACTAACTGCTCGCAGTCTGTATTGGTCACAAAATACTACATGTGTTTGACGGGAGTTAGGTGGCTAAAAGCTTGCCTGGTGTTCGTTGGTTCATTTTCCTTTCCATTGGTGATAATTCTTAAGAAACGTTATTTCTTCCCTGCAAGACTGTTCCATGTGATAAAATCATCCCGTCTTATTTCCTTAAAATTCCTAAAGCCTTTTAGCAGCTTCAATAAATGGGATAAAGACCTGTCCTGAAGAGCCGAATAAGGGAAGGGGGATTCGCAGGGAGGTTTGTGTTTGATTACTTTTAGCTTCAGGTTAATGGTTGAACTCCCTGATGGTGCTAACCAGCTCTGGAATGTGTGGGAGTCCTGGGAAGGAAGGCAGCGGCTTGCCAAAA
>NW_009222073.1:0-1787 GCF_000690835.1 Fulmarus glacialis | reverse complement strand
GAAGAGCGTTCAAAATAGAAAAGGAAGCATGGGAGGGGCAGTGGCAAAGGCTATCAGAAAGAGATTAACTGTGCCCAACGGCTGATGTCGTTGGCAGGGCAAGGAAAGACTAGGGGCAAGCTGCATCACGTTGTGGCCCCTTAAGGGATGGTATTTTACATTAACTACATGCCACTATTTATAATTGCAACCAATCAAACATGTTCCAGTCCATTTTGCTATTGAGATTTTTTTTTTTTTCTAAACTGCCGTTTAAAGATAAGAAAAAAGTTGTTGGGAGTTACGTCCCCCTCTGTCCCCAGTTGTCTTTTTTGTAAACTGTACTGTCAGCAGTCGTAGAACAAAGACAAGATTCATGACCCCTACCAAAGGAGACAGCCAGCGGAGGCTGTTTCGCTGTGGGTAGAATAAACAGAACTATGAACAAATGAGGAAGTTTTTTGAACAGTTACTAATGATAAACTTTTTTTGGAGTTCAGGTTCAGGAGAGACAGACAAGTTTAGATAAGGAAAGAACAGATTGTTTAAAACAAGCCATATAATGATGTTGCTGCCCTTTCCAGTTTCCTGAATTGTTTCAAAAATTGTTTGTGTCATGGTAATTATGCTAAGTAATCAGTATTACAGTGAGTAATTTTGTAAGCATTGTTAGTTTCCAGGTGTAGGCTCTTCTGCTAGCCATCGATGTTCTCTACTGTTCTACTAAAAAAAATGAGGAATACGTTAAATATGTCAATATTACTCCACAGCATTTTAGAACCATTAACCAACCATTGTAAGGCCACTATTACAAAAGTAGCTTCAGGAAAAGGAAAACATTTACAGAACTAACAGATGAAGTTTTTAAACATTCGTTAAGGAAACGGACACCCAGCACAGTGTAAACCAAATGATCTGACACATACCTGGAAGTAAGACTAAATTTCCACTCCTCCTGCCTTGATTCTGCCTGAATGCAATACTGTATTACGTACTGATCGCCTGCCTATAGCCGGCAGAAAACATGGAGTTACTGAATTAGTCCTTTTTTTTTTCCTCGGTTTTGCTGTTTGGGGCTTTCAGACTGCAATGGTCACTTGAAGACTACTGTATCTACATGCACGTTAATTATTAACTATAGCTACAAGCAGGCTTTTTCAATACAACGTCTGAATGCAGTTTCTATTTGCTGTCAATAAAATAGGCACTTTCGGTGCCTCCTTCCAAAGTCCAGCACCTTCATGAAGAACACTGTTTGCCACCTTTATCTTAACTTCTGTGTGAGTCATACTGCACAAACACCATCTGAATCTAACGAGGAAGAAATCAATCTGAGTTAGGAACGCTGTGGGACTCTAAAATACCTAGCATCTGTTGAAAAATCATCTGCCCTTTCTCACCGGCAAGTGACAACAAACCAGAAAACTTGTGAGTAGATTTTGTTTCACAGGCCTGATACCGGGGGAGTATACTGTTTAATCTTAGAGGGGCTTGCGTTGGGTTTAACCGCCCAAGAGAGCAGATAAGGAATTCCTGGTGACGTTTCGTGCTTTACAATGCAGAAGGAATACGACTCCGAAGAATCCCGTCAGGGCTGTTCGGCCTTGCCGCTCTCATTTCGGCTGCAGGACACCAGCGATGCCGGAAAGCTGATACCTGTGGAATGCCAGGCCTGACGTGCTGGTAAGTTACGGTTTCGGGAGCAGCGTTGGTGCCACTTGCAGAGTGAGGCTGCGTGTTCTGGCCTGGAAAAGGAGCTGCCCTCCTTCTGCGCGTCCCGCGCGCTTCGGCCGGGAGCGGTGATGCGG
>NW_009222072.1:0-3435 GCF_000690835.1 Fulmarus glacialis | reverse complement strand
AGGTTAACGGTTGGACTCAATGATCTCAAAGAAGTCCTTTCCAAACTGAACGATTCTATGATTCTATGATTGCTGCCCGTGCCATAGTTTCCTCGTTCAGGTACAAGCAGCCTGGTATCAGCTGTGCTCTGCAACGTGAGACTTCCTTGAGGCTATTCCTTGCTTTGCCTGAGTGGTCTACTAGGTGCAGGAGTAGCGGCTGTACAAAACCTAAGGGCAGACATTAATAAACGTATGAGATGTGCTTTCCTTCTTGGGGGAGGAACTTGCTCCAGTGAGAATGTCAGACATGCTTGGGCAGTTTTTAGAAAGAACAGCTGTAAATGCCAGAACACTTCCTGGCATCTTCTTTGGACAGTATATCATTATCAGGAAGGGAAAGATACAGTTGGCGTAGGCACTACAGAGACAAACCATTAATGTCACTGCACAACTGTCATAATTGAGGCCCAGCCTCATCTGACAACGCTGTGGAACCCACAAGATAGATCTTCTTGAGTCATCCCCAAAAGGAACATATGCCAGTATGTATGTATCATACGCTTACAAGGTCAAAGTGGAGCATTAAGCCCTATTGCTGGGGAAGGGAGGAAAAGCAGGAAAAAGGACAACGTGTATTCCAACAATTGCCCTCCAAGCTGGAGGAAGGCCAAAGAAACTTCATTCTTCAGAGTATCAAGAGATATGGAAAACACAGGATAATAGCACTTCAGCATTTGTTGCATTGTGTTTGTGGCTTTAAGAGCAGCAAAATGGAGGCACAGATGCTTTCTGTTCCAAATAGTATGCAGTGGCCACTACTTGAAAAGCAAAGGACACATGCAGCAATTGCTATTAAATAAAAAACAGTGGTTGGACTTCAGGCTGAACGAACAAGTTGTAAGTAGGTTTCATGTTAACTGCTCGCAGTGTGTATCTTGTACAGGTATGTATTACAGAATAGGCTGTGTCCTTTGGATGTGCATCACAGGAGTGGCACATGGGTGTGGCATACTGCATATATACGTTTTTCTTTATAGTGTGTGCATTCTGTACTCATTTATTATGACAAGTGTCAAACATAAACAGGGTTGGAAACTTCTCTAGGTTGCCTAGCCTTTTCCATGTGAGACCTTACTTTTAGTTGTTTATAAATTTGCCAGCCCTTGAGTGTTTTCATAGATATTTTCTGCCTCAGGTTCGTTTTGGGGTAACAGAAGGAGAAAGGACAGAGGGAAAGAATATACGCTAGAACAACTAAGTAATGAGTCTTGCAGAAGATATAAAATATCCCCCTCTCCCCCCATTTTTTGCAACCTTTCTTTTAAAAGATGATGACATCTTAAGCTCTGGAACCCTGGATTTCTTATTTGGGGGAAGACAATGATTTCATGTCAAGAATGTGCATTTTGCTCAACATATGAAAAGCAGCCCTAAATGTAACTTGGTTCTGTTAGCCTTTGTGAGGGGGAAAAAAAAGTTATTGTCTATGCTCTTTTAAGATTTGCTAGTGCTTTAAATTCTTCAGAGTTTTGTCTTTAAAGTAGATTTGACCTGCAGCTGCCAGTCTGGACTGTATCCTGTCTGGTCTCAGCACTGCAAATGGAAGCAGGGAGCCTTGCCTTTTCCTCCCTTGTGAGTTCAGAAAATGTCAACCTCAGTCAGGTTGCCTGATTTGGACCAGAGCAAGACCTGTGTTGGTGGGAAGAGTGCAAGTGGGAATAGGTCAAGGAGTTTGAAGCAGGAGAGGAAGGTGAGACAAAATGACACTATGTTAAGAGTGATCACTGGAAACTGAGACTAGATAGTCAAGGAAACGGACTTGAAAAATATGGAAAGAAAGAAAGAAAAGATGGTGGAGTTGCTGGGGATAGATGGTGGAGTTATTGGGGAGGGAAACAGAATAGCTCAAGTCAGAGGAAAAATAAGAGGGAAGACTGGCACAAAAAGTTAAGATGTGCAAGGAATATGAAAGAGGTAACAGACCTGGCAAGCAGCTTTGGCTCTAAGAATACTAACATGGTGACAGGAGGAAAATTAGGACTTGGGACCCTGCAGGTTGAGGGATGTGGCCAGTGACTCAGTGGAGAAAAGCAGGCAAGGAGACTGGAGGTGGATAATGGAGATGGGTGACCAGAAACTGAGGAAGATCACACCGCAATATATGCCTCTGTCTCTAATTCTTCTGGCTTACCCTGCCACCCAGACCTGTGTCCCCTCAAGACAACCTCCTGGTGTGAAATGCTGTTTTGTAATGTTTTCCCAGACTGCTGGATCTGGAGCATATATGGTGCAGATCATTCCCAATAGACATGGTGCAGCTCATTTATTGTTCTGACCCTATCTATACTCCAAGGAGATGCACCAATTTCTACAATTCAAGAAAATACCTACATTTATAGGTGATGGAGAAACCGTTAGTAGTAAGGCCAGCCTAGAACAAACCCTAAGTTTTGCAACTGGAGTGATGACAGAAAAGAGAACAGTATGTTCTCTCATTTTCCAACAGATTACTCATGATGAGGAAAATATGCTTTCATGTTGCTGAGAAATAATCATGCTATTTCAAGAGTTGATTTAAAGCTATCCACTAAAAAGAACAAGAGACATTGGGTGTGATTTCTGGTTGTGAAAGGATCTTTCACTGAACCTATAATGGTCAATAATGACAAACGGCCTGAGGAAGATGAAACTCCCAAACACGTTATGAAGTCCTGTCTCAGCAGAGTCTTGACATATTGTAGCACTTGCCAGCCAACACATCTTCTTTTACTCTTTGGCAGCCCTCTGAAGTGTTTTTTTTTTGTATCAATAACATAAAATTGCACTCACTTCAAAACCTAACTGTGAGGGTGGTGCTCTGTCAGGGCACCTGCAGCTTGGGCCAATGTGCCACGGCAGGGCATTGCGTGGGACTGCCTGTAGCATCCGTGGCTTCGCAGGGCTTTCTGGACACTTGAGGAAGGGAAGCTGTAGCACTGTCGGGATGTGTGCGCTGCTCTTGGCTTTCCAGTACACGGGGGGGCAGGTGTGGCTAGCACCGTGGCGTGGGAGAGCGCGGACAGCAAATGGCAGTTAGTACACAGGATGGGTGGCGCGGGAGGGTTGGGTGGCCGATGCTGTGTGTAGGGGCCAACGTCTGGACATACCTACGGGCACTGGAAGTGTGCTTGAGATATCAGGTGCCGTGGTGTTGTGCGGTGAGGGCAGGAGAGAGACGGCAGTGGCAGCCGGTGTGACGTGAGACTGGGCGAAGAGGGGTCCATGTGTGTGGGCCGTGGGTACGTAGTGTTTGGAAAGGGCCTGGGGCCTGGTGCATGGGAGCGCCAGCACACGCAAGGCAGCAGTGGTAGCAGCGGTACCGAGGGCCCTGTGCTGGGGAGGGGTGGGCGCCATTGGGGCAGTGCCTCTGTGAGTGTCAGCGAGCGCCTCAGCGCGGGGCTGGGCGGGCACACC
>NW_009222071.1:0-11540 GCF_000690835.1 Fulmarus glacialis | reverse complement strand
CTCCCGCCCAGCTTGGTGTCATCTCGGGTCAATACTGATCCAATAAAGGACATGACACAGCACACAATTATCTCCCGCCTTGTGTGTCCTATCTACTCAAAGTGTAGATGTTATTATAAGGAAATCCTAAAATCCAACTTGTTTTCTCTTGGAAAGAATGTTTTTTTTCATTTTGCCTTGTTAGTGAAAAAAGCCTGTTCAGGAAGAACCTGTGAAACGTAAAACCTGAATATTAAGAAATCCCGGGAGCCCGGGCAGCTGCAGCCTGTGTCCCTGCTCTGCCCGGAGAAGGGAGAGGTGAACTTACCGCAGCTCCGCTGTGGAGCAGGAGCACCCGCGCCTTTGCTCGTAGACCTTTTTTTCTCCCTACATTTGATGCCTTTTATACTTACCAGCTGAGCAGGCAGAGGCGGTCTCACCGTTGCATTGATTCTGCAGGCAGACATCATAGAATGTCCCGACGTTAGGAGGCAACGCCGTGGTGAGCAGGTTCGCCGTTCTGCCTGGTGCCGGTGGCCAGCCTGGCAGCGGCAGGGAGAGCGCCGTGTCGGGAGAAACAGCTGAGGCAGCCAGGGAGGGCAGGACAGCCTCCTCGCCAGCAGAAGGGCATCTCCCAGCCCTGCCAAGCTGCTGACCACGGGGTCTCTGGGCAGCGCGACGTGGAGAATCACCCAGCAGAGGACAGATCTAGGGGTTTTCATACGTTTTTCTTTTATTGCGTATTTTAAATGACTGGTAAATAGCATTTGCCCTTTGTCCAAATCACATCTGCCCTTTGGTTTAGTCCTCTCAAACTTTATGGAGGTAAGCGCAGAAAAGCAAGCGGAGCAAGTTTATATCGAGGAGGTCCCTGGGGGTTTCCTTGCCCGGCCGCACACCTACCACCGGAGATCTCCCACGGGACCACCTGCGACCCCGGGTCCTTCTCCTTGGGCTGGGAGCTCAAACTCGGGTGAATATTTGCGGTCGGCGCGGTGACTCTCCAGTTTTCCCCTAGACGAAGCTGGCAGGGGCGGCTCTCCGCTCCCCGGGCGAAGTCCCGTCTCACGCTGGGATGTGCTGCAGCTGGTGCCAGCCCCGCATCGCCGTGAGGCTGTATTCATTATCGAATTACGGCATTTATGTGGATGTTTGGTATAACAGCCATCCGACGCTCATTATTTAATCCTGAGTGCGCGTTACTGTAATAGTCTCCCGTTGTAAGCCCTCATTTTTTTGTCAGAGCTTATTGTCTCAGCGAAGAAACCTTTGTTTCATTTTAGCGTTAAAAATGAAGACTAATGTAACTGTTCTGAAACTGAAATAAATGCAGTTAATTAGTATCATGGCTGTTTTAATTCAGTTATGTATTTCTGGATGCTAAAATCCTTCCATAACATGCTGTGTTATTGCAAATTTGGAAAGTAACACAGTATGTTCACGGACCCGACGTTTTCTCATTCTCTAGGTATCGTCCTTTGCCCTGCCATGGTCTCAGAGCTTATGTTGCTTTTTATTCCTTTAATTTGTGTTTCAGTGTCGTGTGGCAAAAAAGCAGGGGGGAAAAAAATTGCCATCTGGGTTGGCTTTCACCATCAGAAGAAACAACTGACTTATCTATTCCTATAAAATAAACAGGATTGGCTCTCGAATTTTCAAAGACCCCTGTCCCTTAAGAAAAGTGCAAAATAATAAAGACAAAACCACGCAGTGAATTGTTTCCTTACTTTTCTGCATTGGCAATTTCTTCTTCATCATCTCTGGAAGTCAGTGTTTGTATATCATAAATCTTTAGGAGTTAATAAATATCAAATGCAGCAGCCAGCCCTCTTTAGTATTACAAATAAATACGATTAAGCTGGGAGTTACTCTGAAAATGAAACCAAGACTATCAGAACAAATAATACTGTGTGATATTGTTTCTGAGCCTTCAAAGAGAAAACAGTATGTGCTTCCATGAAATGATTAATTAATAACTCATAATTCTTAGCTTTACACTGTACTGTTTTTGTTCATTTTAATATAAAAATATATCTGTGAAAAGGGGTGGGAATATTTTTGCATAAATAAAAACAACAAATGCATTTATTGCAGTTGTGATACTAACAGTTTCTCTGTCCTTGCCGTGGAAAAAAGCCACTTCTTCGTGGCAGGAGGGAAACACAATTATGGTCATGGCTGGTGGTTATGATGAACGTTAGAGGCCAGGAAACCCCTGCGAAAGTGGTCTTTCGCCTGGCTTGGATGGATTGGCAGGTACGGAGGTTGAAACCCATACAGATTAAAATTCAAATAACGTCAGCTGTAGAGCGAATTACATTTAAAATCTTGAAGTAGAAGAGTAAACACTTTTGCTATTAATTACTAATATTCTACTGGTTTTCCATTTCAAATGTTTCAGATTTAGGGATTTATCCATGTTTTATTCCAGACAGATTTCTTGGAATATCTTAAAGCATCTCAAGGCAGACGAGTTTATAAAACCAAGAAGCTGGAGGCGTGTAATGAAGAAGATACGTTCTGCTTTCTCTCCCAGTCGTTTTGTCCTGCTTTCTCTCTCTGCCTTGTCTTGTGTTTCATCCGCAGGCTGGCGGGTACCCGGCAACTTTGTCACGGCCAGCTACAGAGCAGAAAATCTGATGAGTTCTCATGGTTAATAAACTATACGTGGATTGTCTGCAGCGGTGGAAGTGGCATAGGAGCAGAGCAGGGAGGTTAATTATGCTAATTACTCACGAAAATTCAGGTAGCATGTATCCCCATTTATTTCAGGCAGTTTGCCAGATAAAAAGCTCATACTGTTATCTGCTCCTTTTGGAAAAGTCCACGGGTCAGCAAATATTTAAAGAATTATCTTGGTTTCTCCCTAAGTTTGCAGATCTGCAGTTCTGAGCTGCCATTTTAGACAGCAATGTAATGGACTGCTGGGAATCGCAGAAAATAGAGGGTAGTAGGTTTGGAAGAATGTCTTTATTTAAAGGAGGTAATTACGAACAAGTGTATTGATAGGGCGCTAAATGAATTATTTGACTGCAAACGCTGGGTAAAACGTCTCAGGCCTGTCTAGTCTGTTCAGGTTGGAAGGGGAGGAGACGCTACGACGTCGTTAGCTCCTTTGCTGTCGGTGCAGCAGGTCAGTCTGCTGTTTGCCCGAAGATGCCTTGGAGCAGAGGCTGCGGGAGGGACGAGGCGAGGCTGGAGCCTCGGTCATCCCCCCGCCCTGTGCTGGTAAGAGCAAGGAAGGTTTTCCTGGAGGGATCCCCCCCGGTGGCTTTCCCCTGCCGGAGCCGCTGCAGAGGGACCGGTCTCCTGTGGCACCTCCTTCCTGGCGCTTGGAGGGAGACTGGCGTTGCAGACCCCATCCTCTGCAGGGGAGACACGCCGCGTCTTTTGAACCTGAAGGGAAAACTTGCTCTAACAAAGGATTTGGTACCGACTGCGGTTTATGGGGCTTAAAAACCAGAACACATGCAGGGCAAAGATCAAAGGAAAAAGGCTCATTTGTGCATGTTAACACCTCAATGTATCATCAGAGCTCCTTCTGCCACTGACATGAAAAGACAAAGAACAACGGAGACGTTGGGATTTGCTGGTGGCGGAGAAGGAAATCTGGTACCAGGGTGGGAGGGAGGAGGAAGGCTTTGGCAGGCAGGCAGGTGAAGGGCTGGTGGGAGCAGAAGCTGTGGTGGACATGGCGGCGTGGTGGGGCCAGGGCACGTGCGGAGAGGAGGCAGGGTGCTGGGGACGGGGTTCGGGGGGGAACAAAGCAGAGTTTGCAGGCCCTACATTAAATGCTGCAAAGTTCATGAATGTTTGCTGTCAACTGGTGGTTGCATAGAGAGAAAGAAACGGCAATCTATATTCGATCCATTAGCACCACTTTTCTTTAATCCCGACTCGTCTGGTGCCGTTTCAGAAAGGCAGCACGCAAGCATTCGCAGTGGGTTTGGAATTGCTGTGACAGGAGAGGGAGGCGGCTCAGCACCTGGGGTGAGTTGGTGCTGGAAAGGTGTACGTTCCTATAACGAAACCTCATCCCATCTCAGCGGAGTGCTGCTGTCATTCTTTAAGCAGAAAGCATTTTTAAAGGTAGATCTAAGGACTTCGACATACAACACAGATGCCAGGCAAAGCAAAGCCGCTTATTTATTTTAGGTCTCTTTTGGCTGCTGTGAGACAGAGTTTTGAGGTTCTGTTTTTAAACCCTGTTTTAAAACAACTGCTTGTCTCCCCTCTTCTACATAACTCCTGTTTATCGACTTTCCAGAAACCGTCTGTGCAGATTTCTCTCCCATTCCCGACAGAACAGTCTCCCTCTGCAGGAGAATTTAACATTTGCATGTTTCATAAATACTGTTGCTTCTTGGGGGGGAAAAAAAGCCTTCCTACGAAGAAGATTTTTGAACTCTATTAAGTCTTTCTTGTTATTAATATCCTGTATGCCTTGCTTCCTGGGTGCAATTCCTCTGTCATATTTAATGCTTGCTGCACTTCAGAGAGAACTTGGCTCCAGCGGTTGCAGCTGGGCACTGGCCAAGGCTTCTCCCCAGGCAACCTCCCGCTCCCTGCGTTCCCTCTCCCAGGCCCGGCAGCGGGTAGCGCGGGTTGACTCCCCGAGAAAACGGTGCCGTCGGGGCTGCGGCGCCTTCACCCTCCGGATGCACTGAGCTTGTGCCGGCGCACGCGCTGGTGGGGGCAGCTGGGGGGGATCTCGAGCTTCGGGCACGGAGGCAGCTGCGGCGTGGCGTGCGCCAGCCCGGTCACCGGCGTCAGCTCCCTGGTGTTCTGTAAATAAAATTTAAGACTGTTCTGTAAATAAATTTTTTTAAAAAGCTGTGATGATAATGAGCGGCTGCGCAGTTTTTTTACGCAGAATTCCATGCTTTGAGCTATAGTAGACATGAAAAAAATTCTTTTGATCACAAAAGTAAAAGGATCACCTATAATGGCACCTGAGTTATTTTTATTGTTCAGAGAAATTTCCTTAGTGTAACAAACTTTTAAGATGTTATTCATAACAATCCATGGAGAACCCGGAGAAGACGTTTATCAGATCATCAGTAAAGGGACTTTGCAAAAGTTCTTAGCAGGTTTCTGGTGTGATTTTCTGGTTCTGGAGCTTGGATGTATCATTTCATTTTCTGAGCTTCTGGGTGTTTTTCTAGGCTGAACCCTGACCTTCATGTTTCTCTCTCCCCTTGCTGCTTAGCTCAAAGCCAATCTCCTTTAAAGCAGAAAAAATTCTAGCAACACTGTTTTTTGCAGAAGTTTTCTATGTTCTGAGGAAAGTGGCTATAACTCAATGCCAAAACCAATTTCACTGGAAAAAAAGATGCTGCAGTAAGCAATAACAACTCTGTAAAGTGCTTCACATCTGCTTTGGTGAATGCTCACCCACTGCAGGGCGATGGAAAGGGGATGCTGCCATCCCTTGTGGGCGTTACGTCAGCTCCTCCAGCACCCAAAGCACCAGTTATATAAAACCATAAAAATTTTCAAGTCAAATTCTTCTAGGTTTTCAAGGAAAAGAGAAGATTCCAGGGCTTCCTGTAGATGAGGTGGAATTTTTAAACCAAACTGCAACAGGATTACTGGTTTTAGAGACACAGCCTACACAGAAATGAGTCATGTTCTGACCTGCAATATGTGTCTTAGCATTTAGGGGATGTGTTTTATGGAGGAAGCGTCTCACAGTACGTCGCTTGGTCTCCTCTAAGTCAGAGATGTGTTTCGGATGGCTCTGCAGCTGGGCACTGCAGTAGTCCCCGGGTGGCATTTCCCGGCCGGCCGGCCGGCTTTCCCGCGGCGCCCGGCGCTCACCTCCCACGTCCCGCCCGGGGAGGGAGCGGAGCAGAAACGCGAGGTGGGAGCACTGAACGGGGGCCCACGGGGCTGAATGGGTGTGTTCAAAGGGTTGCATGGGTTGAATTTACCTACGGGTTTATAAGACAGTTTTAAACTTAACTTCTAGCTTTGCAATCCGGGTCAAGTAAGTAGTTGCAGAAGAAGGGAGGATAATGGTAGCCTTTGGTCCTACCTGAATGAAGATTTTTTTGTGTTTTAAGTTCTGCCCAAGTACTATCCAGATGTAACCCCGGAGAGTGTATTGAGGGCAGTTTGGAGATAGGCATATGTCAAACGTTCATGTGATCTATGGAACACGGGAAAGCTTTGTGTGCCACCCCGTGCGGTTTGTTTCAAGGGCAGCGAGGTGGGAGCTCCAAGCCTGGCCGCACTACGAAGGCTCCTGTAAAAAAAGACTCTGTGCAGTTTTAATTAAGCAACTGAGAAGAACTGTTTTTTACAAAGATTAATAGGTCTATGTTTTAATTATGGGGAAATAATAGACTAGAGAGCTAGGAAAGTGGGAGGTATCAAAAAGAGAGGATTAACAACTTTAAGGAAGCTGGGTGAGACTGTATTTTTCTGTACTTGCAAATTACAGAAGATCATCCCCATTAATAATGATGGGAAAAATAATAAAACATCTTCAGCCGTATATGATTTAGCATTAAAATTTATTTTTTACGCTTGTTGAGTAGGGAATTTCTGATTACAATCATCAGTTAAAAAATAAACTGTTCTTTTTTCCAATCTTCCAAGTTTAAAAATAGAAGAATTATCTTCCGACGTCAGCTATAGTTTGATCAATACTTTTCCAAACAATGTAAAGGTAAAAAGAGCAAAAGTCGCCTTTATTTAATGATTGTTATGCTTTCTTTAATTGTGCTACAGTGTTATTATTAACTTCTAAAAATAATTGGTCCTATGCAAAGATTTTTAAAATTATATTGCAGAAAATGCTGCCAAGATGTGCAGGAAGTTTAAAAATAAAATTTAAGGAAAGAGAGGAAAGGGGGAAGAGAGGGAAGGCCACTAATATTTGCAGTTTCTACTGGTTGTCATCTTTTCAATAAATTATTTCCCATACATTGCTGTAAAAAATGTTTTAGTGTTGGACTTTACTAAACATCAGCACGCTTTGGCTTGAATTGCCCACCGGTGATCGGTGGTGATCGACCGCGGTCCTGGCAGGAGCAGCTGTGCACCTTCAGTAATGTGATCCCACAGGGATTTGCGTGTGCTGATCTAGAACCGTGCATTGATCCGGTGTCGTTATTCAATGTATTTATGGCACTTAGAACCAGGAGAAGTTGAAGAAGAGTTGGGCTCTTAGCTTGAGGCTCAGACTCACCCTGAGGGAACTGCCGTGGAAGGCTGCCAGCTCTTCACATGAAATCAAAACTCTGCTCAAACTCATGTCTCAGGTTTGCTGAAAACTTGTATTTAAGTTCCCTGAAATGTTTGGAAGACTTAATGGGCAAATCGTTCCAGAGTGCAAACCCAAATTTTAGTTTTTTAGTAAAACATAGCTTGGCGACTCCTGTTTTAGGATTTGTAACATATTTTGCTGAACTAGACTGGTGCAGCCTGAAGGAAATAGAGGTTTTCACGGGGGGCTTTGGTTAGCATTGTCCACGTGCACCCCAGGCGCAGAGCGTGGGCGTTGCACCGCCCGGCTGAGCTGCACCCCGGCACGTGCACGGCGAGGGGCAGCCAGGACCTGCTCGGCTGGGTTCCCGGTAGTTCTCACTGGTTTCCTTTGCAAGGTCTTGTCTCCTCCTAGCTGCCTTTCCTCCCCGGTCCTCACTCACGAGATGCCTGGGTGTCGCCGAGCGTGCCCCGATCCCTGCCGACGTCGTGGCGTGGAGAGGGGTGTGGATGGGGAGAGCGTGCACGTGCAGCGAGGCAATTCGTCTTCGTGTCGGAGCTGAACCATGGCAGGGTTTCCGTCAAAAGAGCCAATGTGTTTCCAGATATGTGCATGTTCGTGCAATGAAAATAATACGGAGTTATCACTTACTCTCTGCAGCTTAAAAAATAATGCTAAAATACCGTTCTTAGTTAAAATGAAGAAGCGCACCCAGAGATCAAGTGTGTGAGAAATGCAGAGGTTGTATACGAGGTCGGCTGTGGTATTGCAGTCTGAGTCCACGCACACTGGTCGGATCCCATGGCCTTGCTTGAGGGCGGTATTTTTGTGGATCTCGGTGTTTATTCTTTGCAAATGTTCATCCACATAAAATTGGTTGGTTATATCACACAAAACATGTGGAAAGACTGCTCTTTCATAGGAAATCATAAAGGTATGGGAGGAAAAAAAGACCAAGCCTTCATTTAAAGGGGAAAAAATCCTTATTTGTCCTTGTTTCTGTTCCTCTGCAATAACTACAGCGCAGAATCATCGCCTCCAATGGCCAGGAACACACGTGGGTGAATGCGTCGTCCAAGTTGCCTGCAGAATACTTTTCAGCAGTAACTGCGTTTTCAGAAATAAGAAGTGATTTGCAAACAGAAAGGGATTAAATTTGTTAGATTAGAAAACATTTCTGAGATGAATCATTTGACTTTTCCAACCTTAATGATTCTGTGATTCTATGATTGCTTCTTCCATGGAGTAAATATGGACTTCAGCCATTGCATCTCATGTGCGTAGTGGGAAAATACAGTATGTTGGCTGCTATTTAATTTGAAGGCTATCCTGTGCAAAATATTGCAGCCAAATTCTGCAACATTTTCAAATCACTTCACTCCCACAGTGTTAGGGAACTTGCATGGGTTGTGAATAAATGTAGAGAAAAGACTGCTTTGGGGTGTGGAAGGAGCTTGTCTGAGGTAAAATATTTAACCTGTTTTCAATGAACTTTATTTGGAGTATCATTTTTAGTTTGAAGCCAATGTTATTCCACAATACAACATGCTTAGTCAGGGTCTCAACAAAAAACTGAAATGTTTTCTCCTAGTTACATTTTTAGAAATACCTTTTGTGATTTTGTTTTCATCAAACTTGAAAATCTCCCTGAACGAGTAAAAATCTGTTCTATTTTTAGTCCTTGGTTTTCATGTGTTATACGGCAGTTGTATACTGCATACTTTTTGTTAATTAGCGGGGTATAAAATAAAGTTGATTTTAGCAGGTTTTCATCTCTATCCTTGATACCCATGCACCTAGAAATTAATAAAGCAAAATTTCTTATTTGTTTTAGAAAGTTATTTTAAGAAAATACCTTTGTACCTCAAGTAAAACAGCATCAGCAGGAAAGTCTTGATATCAAAAGGGCTGTGTTTATATGGGAAGTTTTTGGGAACCTTTGGGGCTTTCGGAGCAGGCGCCGTGCGGAGGCTGCGAGGATGCTTGGGAGCTGCCGCGGCGGCAGCCCCGAGCGCTGCCCTTGGTTTTCAGGCAGTTCACTTTGCATCTGATGAGAATTCCACATTCGTCTTTAATTAATAAGCAGGAAAGTCTTGATATCAAAAGGGCTGTGTTTATATGGGAAGTTTTTGGGAACCTTTGGGGCTTTCGGAGCAGGCGCCGTGCGGAGGCTGCGAGGATGCTTGGGAGCTGCCGCGGCGGCAGCCCCGAGCGCTGCCCTTGGTTTTCAGGCAGTTCACTTTGCATCTGATGAGAATTCCACATTCGTCTTTAATTAATAACAGAAAGTTTCAACTTTTATTATCTCTTTTTTTTTTTTCTTTTAAACAAGGCTGACTTTTTCCTTACAAGCTGCACAGAGAGCAGGGCATTTGTAAGGCGAGGCTGATTTTCTCTCTTGTGGGAAGAAGCCGTAGCGCTAACACTTTCTTGCATGTTTTTGGATGTGTGCGTGTGTATAAACAATGAGGGAGTTAAGTAAAATGGTAAACGGTCACTGAAACGACAGGCTACCTTGAAAAATACTCATTTATAACTGACTGTATCCAGCTGCTGCAGAAATACCAGTAGAAAAGAAACGCATTATAGAAAAACGTCAGTGAATCTGAGGTTTCTCTGCTTCTCCCCAGTCTTCTGTTCATTAGAATCAATTTGAAAATGTTCGTAAGACTTTGAAAGGAGCTCCTTGCCTTCTCCGAATGAGACCAGACCCTACAAAGCTCCTCCTGCAGGGATTCACAGACATCTGCTGCGCTCTCCATCCTCAAAGTGATACTTCCCCGTGACATCCCAATTCTCTGCTATATAAACTGTGATTTTTTATGCCGTTCGTACGGAGCTTCTCTCAGAACCCTTTCAGATTTCATGTTGAGATCATTAATTAAATGAATGAATAGTTATTTTCATGATTCATTTCTGAAGAATTTCAGCCTGATGCTTCTAGTTTCTTATTCCTAAAGGAAATGTCATTTTTCCCCTTAAACAATACCGCCATATGCTTAAGCTACAAAATCGCTATTTTCTCCCACCTAACAGTTTCCATAGCTGCCCTATTTTAATGTTTTATCAAAGAGATGAGATCTATTGCATTCTCTTCTTCTGTTGGATTTCCTTCGTGTAAAAAACCTCTTTGTCAAATAAAGATGTCCCATTAGTCTGTTGCACTTTGTATTACTTTCTTTCAACTTTTAAAGTTGTTTTAAAGCTTTAAATTTTATTGTAGGCATGGTGGTTAGCCTAAAATTAGCCTGATTCACTCTCCTCATTTCCTTAAATGTAGATAATACATTTATGACTTCCCAATCGCGTAGCATCACTTTCAGATTGTTTAAAAAACCCCCACGTGCTCCTGGATTTGCAGTTTCATGCTCTCAAACGTGACTCCGTTAAGGTTTTTCTCAGCCCTTGACTCCATTAGCTGCTCTGCCTTTTCCTGCTCGCTGGATGTCACCTTCTTTATGGAAAACTGGAGTATAGTGCTCGTGTGGTTTTGTGAGCCATAGTTAAATATCCTTAACCTCACTACAGACAGGCTCAGTCTTTTTCATCAGCTCATAGAAATAAAGTTCCTTCTGCATGCTCTCTCTGTCCTTTTATTCCCTCACTTCTCAGCCACCGAGAGGAACTCTCCTTGCTGGCCGTTCCTCCTGGACACCCTTCTCCCAGCCCAGTTTTCCCATGCTCTCTACCCAAGCTATCACCGTTTTCTTGTGCTCAGGTCTCATCTCCTGTCTCCAGCCCTCCTCTTTGTAGGACAAATATTTCCTTGTCTATGACAAGGTGATATTTGGAGTATCTCCAGTGTTTGCATTCTCCTTGTATTCTCATACTTCACACAGTCCTGTGCTCTGCTGGTGTTTACTGGTTTTCTTCCCATCATTACGTTTTCTTTCCTCACTTGCTGCTCTTTCATGTGTTTTCCTGGCTGCTCACAAACGTCGTGGTGCTGGCTGAAGCTCAAGAGAGCATCCCTAGGCTGCCGCGCCTGGGCATTGCTTTCACTGTCAAACACTGCAAAGCAGAAGATGGAGTGCATCGTCCAAGCATCAGTTGACCACACAGTCAAACGCCCGTGGGATTGAGGAATGGTCTTTAGTGTCCTTTCTCTCTCCTGCTCAGTGTCCCCAGTGTCACTCCCCTCTTTCCAGATGACAGAAAAGTTTGATGGCTACACCAAAGCCATTGGTTGCATTAGAAATTAGAGCATCTCCTGGGACGATTTTTATCCTACCAGCCTGCATGCCGCTGGCCGCTCCTTTACCTCTACCGGCGGCCCGGGTTCCCCAGCTGCGGTACGGCTTTGCACCCTCCGGCATCACCCCCGGCCCCCGGCCCCGGCTCTGCCCCT
>NW_009222070.1:0-5635 GCF_000690835.1 Fulmarus glacialis | reverse complement strand
CTCTGCCCAGGGATGGCTCAGGCTTTCTTGCACAGAGCGGTGTCCCCGATCCAGGATCTGGCGATGACAAGCACCTTGCACCTTTGAAGGTGTGAGGTCATGCTGTAGCTCTGCGCCTGCTCCGGGGCAGCTAGGGTCTGCCTCGGTCCCTGTAACGAGGTACCAGTCTCAGGTGGTGCCTTTGGGTGCCTTTATAAGAAACACAATCTCGTGTAACCTGCTAGTCCCTTTTAATTTTGTTAAACCATTTCTCACACATTTCCACAAGCTCATACTGCACGAAAAGCCTTAGCTCTAAATTAATTTATTTCTAGGCATCCTTCTCCAAGGATTTTGGGGCCAGGGAGCTGTGCTCTGGGGCTGCTGTGCTCCTCACATCTGCCGCTCCTCTGCCTTGCCAGATTGCTTTGGTGGCAGCGGCCTGGAGCTGGCGCTCTTTCCTAGGAGATGGCTCTTTTGACTAGTCCAGATCTTTCCACAAAGCCTTAATTGTTAATGCCGTGGGGCCCTTTATCTCCTCTTAAAAGAAAAGGAAGGGCCTGCAGCACCCTGGGCAATGGGGGTTCAGTTACTGCAATGATGGGGTGACAGGACGGGTGCAATCCTGATGGGAAAGGAGGTCTGATCTCCAGGGTAAATTATTAATGCCACCTTTAAAATTGCACTGTGAAAACTCATTTTAAGAGTTAACAAATGATGAGTAGGTAATTGCAACACCTGCCTGCAATGAGTGGCATGTGTTAGGCAGGGCCCAGCAGCAGGCAGCTGGGAGCGCTGTAGGTGCTTGCAAGCAATCTGCTGAACTCCAGCAGGAAGGATGGATCATGTATTAACCCATTGGTGATCGTTCTGAATCTTTCACTTATACATCCACTATGGATGAGTTTGTGTACATATTCGTACAGAGTTTAACATGGTTTTATACATCATACTATGCACCTAAATGATTCGAGCAGTGAGGAGACAGCCCCTGCTTGCAGCTTGTGGCTTTCGGAGGCTGTGCGGGCAGCAGCTCTCGGACTAAGTGCATCAAGGCAGAGCATCTTCAGTGGTCCTCAGAGCCACCTGGGAAGTACCGTGTGCCTGGACTGAGCAGCAGGAAAGGAGAGTAGGGACCCTTTATGTTGGGGGGGTGAAGGGTTTTTGGGGGGGAAAGGGTCTGTTTTTTTTTTTTTTTTTTTTTTTTAATAGAAATTAATCTTTAAAATGCGTGTAGCAGGGCAGAGGGTTAGGGTTGCTTCCAATCACTCTAGCTATCTTTTCTGTCTCAGGTTTCTTGGTGTCCCTGTTATTCCTAGGAAATGGCAGATAAAAGCTTGACATGTTTCTTTTTAGTGGTCTTCTCACAGCTATACATCTTTTACCAAAAGTTTTTCTTTTTCCTCTGGCTTGCAGCACGTCACATATGTGGGACGCCAGATCGGGCACTTACAATCTGGATGGTTCTACCTCCTGTTAGATCCCACTGCATTCATCCAGCCCTGGCACCCAGGGACACCTTCCTGCCTGTCCTGCTTTGCTGGTGGCTGTTGGTCTGTCCTTAGCCCTCCCTTCTGCTGTCAGTGTCCCGCTGCTCGTGTCCCTGCCTGGTGCTGACCCCCGCGGTTTGCTGTGGTGTGCGATGCCCTGTCCCCCGAGGCCGTGAGCTTGCGTGCTATGCGCTGTAAAAACTACCTGCAGCTTTTTTCACCCGAGTTTCTTGTTCAAGCATTTACCTTCATCCTAGATGTTGTGTAGTAACCTGTTGTGACTGCAGGTTTCAGCTCATTTAATAGTAGGTCCATGCAGGCCCTCTCTCAGGGGAGGGTTTGGGTTTCATGAGGCTGCGGAGTTGCCTCTGCAGACGGTGGTGTTCGCAGCATGCTCCGTGCTGCTCCCAGCCTGCTCTTGGCTGCCTGCTCCCGCCTGGCCAGCGGATGCATTCCCGCAGTTGTCTGAGGCATGTCAAGGTATGAAGCATTATCCATTTCCTGATGTCTGCTCTTAAATCTGCTGGAATTTCTGCTCTTCTCCATTAAATACAATCCCGTTGTGGGGCACAACTCATCTCTCGCCTGACAGCACAGGTAATGCTTCTCGACACCGCTCTGTCGAACTTGGCTAACCCCGGGGCAGGAGCTCCTTCGCTGCCCGTCCTCCTGCTTCATGCTGGATGACTCGGAGCCTCCCAGCAGAGCGATTCCCATGCTGCTGGGGTGAGGGAGGACGTTTCTCATGCAAGTCAGGGTGCTTCCAAGGTCCAGCATACCATAATGCTGAGTAGGAGCAAGTACGTAGTTAGGGAAGTATGTCTGGGTCAACACATGTCTTCTGTTGCTTTAATGATCTCAGAAGCACAATATCTATGTCCTGTTGGCTTCTCCATGTGGTACTTGCAGCTGTAACTAATGGACAGAATAACTTGTCAGAGAGCAGCGATGCCTCGTGCTGCGAGTGCTGCAGTCGGGCTCAGGGCTCTGCGCCGGACCCTGGCATCGTACGGGCAGTAGGGCAGGTCCTGATGGGCAGCGAGTCTCATTTCGGGGACAGTCTGATACCTGGGAAAATCTAGGTGAAATTTCTTGCTCTGTCCCAGATTTTCTGTAAGTCCTTGGGAAAAGGCATTTGTGTTTCCATTACCCTTTGATTTTGGGTAAGGATCTGGTGTTTGGGTCTCTGTGCTGAAGCTCTCCGTAGGCGAAGGGGGGATCGCAGCAGTGCCTGCCTGCGTGGGGGAGCTCAGAAGTGCAGCTGGAAACTCGAAGCTGTTCTGACACTGCAGCAAAGGGGGTCGCGAGTCTCTAAAATGGGTGTCTGCATGGGATCTGAAGCTGTTCCACCCGGACTACTAGTGCTTGGTGGCTACTCTGAACAGCTGATGGAGACAGCATCCTTTATGTGCATGCTTAACCAATGTCCATGGGCAGTGACCCCTTTACACTGAGTTTCTTGGGCTATGCCCACTGCTTCTTCCCAACGGCTTCTCTTTGGAAGGGCAGCTTCCTTCCTAAGCTTCAACACGGAAAATTAGTTTCCCCATGGTCATCTCTGAGTGGACCATCTCTGACTATTCCTCTAGCACTTCAGGCTGCTGCGGTTATATTTATCTGTCCTGTGCTAGCACCTGGGTACCACATCCCTGGCACAGGAAGACCTTGAGCCCTTGCTGCTGGATGGAGCTGCTGTTTGAATGGCAGGTGACATGAAATAGCCCTTCAGTGTAACGTTCAAAAGAGTGATGGGATGCTGATGCCACGAGTGTTGTTAGAGACTTATAAACAGCTCTGTTTTGTGGCTTGGGGGAGAATGGGCATGATTTTACAGGTGAATAAAATGCGTTAGTTTTACAAGCAATAATTACGCAATAAACCTGAAAGTGTGTTCTTTCATAGAACAGCCCAGGTTGGAAGGGACCTCAAAAGGTCACCTGGTCCAGCCTTTCGTGGGAAAGGGAGCCTAGATGAGATTATCTAGCACCATGTCCAATCACATCTTGAAAACCTCCAGCGATGGGGACTCTACCATGTCCCTGGGGACGTTGTTCCAGTGACTGATTGTTCTCACTGTAAAAAATGTCTTTCTTGTATCAAAATGAAGATTTTTTTTTTTTTTCCTTCTTTTTTCCCTTGGCCTGGTCCATGTGAAGTTGATGCTACATAAACAGGTCTGTATTAATTTTGTGATTACATCATTACCAGATACCTTATAAACTAAAGCAGTTGTTCTTGGAGCAAATTCCGGTTTCCAGAGAAACCAGTTTGGGGAGCGATAAGTGTGATTGCTTGGATGCAGGATTTGTGGGGGAGCCCGCCATTAGCTCTGCAACATCTCCAGGTTGCAGCTTTGACCACGACTGGCAGGAAGGTTGTAGCTTGAGGCTGTGAAAATAAAGATTTTTTTGCATTTCACTCCTGGCTGTCTGATCTGGAAAATTAAACCGTATCATCAAAACAACAGAGTTTGATCTCTGGCACACTGGAGCAGAGAAATGCTCATATTTTGATTCTTTTGAAATGTTGATTCTTCAAAATCCCATTGGGTTTGGAGAAGAGGTGTCAAGGCACAGAAGTGTGGGCACCCTCTGGTATGGCTGCTAACAAAGATATTGGTCCATATATTCAGAAATAACTGTGTCCCTGACTCTCTGTGGCTTCTCAACCTGGGGCAACATCTGCACACGCCTGCGGCAACCCCTTGCTGGCAGCCCACCCTCTGCCTGCCGGTGCTGATTGCCTCCATGTAATGCTCTCTGCTTTCCTTCCCAATGAGTGCAGGACATGCTTTTTTTATTAGTTTCAGATGCTTTTTCTTTCCAGGGCTACGTGCTTCAAGTTCTCAGTCATGGTGCTGGAGCAGGGGCTTTGGTGATGGAGGCAAGACCTTGCTGATGAGGAGGGAGGCTGACGCGGGGGGTTTCAGGTCTGGGGGCATGTGCTCGGTAGGTGCTGGGTGTTTTCTGATCCCTTGCAGTGGCAAGGAGCACCAGGCCTGCCCAGCACACACGGGATGGAGGGACTCACAGTGGCTGAGCATCTCTGGTGAAGCCAGAACCTTTGTCAAGGGCAATGTGTGTTTAAGTCCATCTGGGTGGTTTAGGGGGACAAACGGAAAGAGTTAAAATCCTGGAAGCTTGGCAGGGAAGCTTTGAGGGATACTTAGGAAGCTGGAAGGCAGCTCCTGTGGAGTCAAGTGGTGTGAAGCTGCAGGTTGGGAAGCCTGGATCAGGACTTGGACCCAGACTTTGAGCCCAGGGCCTGTTGTACCAGCTGGTCCCTGGCTCTACCCAGTCTATAAGCAAAGAGCTTTCAAGATCTTCTCATCTGAGCAGTGCTGGAAATACAGAGCATTGGTACTGCTGGTACCCCGCTGCTTGGCCTGGTGGGAATCCTGGCTTGGAAGGCTCGTCCCAGACCACGTGGTGCTTTCTCCTGCCCAGGAATGTTTTGTGTGGACTGCTCTGTTACTGATGTTGCTGTGACAGTGCTGTAGGGACCCCAACTTTTGTCACAGTTTTTGGGTGATGACTGCTGTGAGTGTACCTGGAGACAAGGTCCTGATGACTTGTACATAGAGTGAATTGCTTGGGGCTGCACAAGCGATCAGTGTCAGATCTCCCACTTCCCAGAGACCCGTTTCCTTGACCACACTGGTCAAGGATAGAGAAGAGGCTTTTTTAACTGCTTCAGCTGACCTTTGCAAACCTATACTCTGTAAAGAGCACTCCAGAAACTCCTTGCTGCTTTTTTAGCATGTATGTGGAGGGGATCCCTGTGTAACAAGCATCTTGGTTGGCTTCGCTAACCACCTGAATGCCTCTAAGAAGGACGTTCCTGCTGGGGTCAGATGACTGAGGTCCTGGGACTGACTTTGCAAGACCCCAGAGGGGTAGATCCCGCATTTCAAGTGAGCAGCTGTATCCCAGCAATCTCAGTCACTGCTTTCCAGTGGGCTAAAGGCGGATATCATCATCCCCAGAGGCTTCAGTCTGACATCTCTTTGACTCACGAATCTTTCACTCCCAGTGACCCATCCCCAGGGGTGCCTTGGGGCTGGGAATGGGGTGCCTATAGGCCAGGCAGGGATGACCTGCCACCAGCAGCTTGTGGGACCACCAGTCCCAGGGCAGGGATAGAATCATTAAGTTTGGAAAAGACCT
>NW_009222069.1:0-28743 GCF_000690835.1 Fulmarus glacialis | reverse complement strand
GGTCATAGAAGGAGATCAGGTTGGCCAAGGAAGTCCTTCTGGTAGAGCCAGGGACTACGAGAAGTCTTTTGTTCATGGGGCTTTACTGTAGTGCACTGCACACACTAGCACAGCTCAGAGATTGTAGAAAGCAGACTTCAGAGCCAAAAAAAGGACACGGTTATCTCTGAACTCAGAATTTCAGCATAAATGAGATAAAAGACTTCTTCAGAAATCCAGCTTGAGACTTCATTAGATCCCACAGAAAGGCAACCACAAAAAAACCCAAAGAACCTAACCCAAATTAAAAAAAAAAAAAAAAGAACTGTCAATAACTGGGACATCTGTTCTGAGTCCTTGCTGTTGCCGAAGGAACTCATACCTGTCCTGTGTATTTGATCTCAAAAATAACTATTTTATTTGATAAAGCACATCTAAAATCTTTAAAATACTGAATATCTTCAACAATGATACAGCAATATAATTTCAATTGCTGTTGATACCCGAAATGATTAAAGTGTATTCCAGTACAGTTTTAGCCTGTCTAAAGGAACCACTTCTGAGACCGATAGAAACAGTTGCCCTTTTGGTACCTAAAGAAGATTTTTCCCATAAAATATCTTCAGTTAAATACCAGCTGCCTGAGGCTCCACGTGGACAATTGTGACACAAGGCTGACACTAAATCTTGCTTATATATAATTCAGTAACCTGGCTTACATCCCTCCACTCCACATAAATATGACAGTAACCACGAGCACCTCCCCAAAAGAAGGGACTTTATCTCCTCTAAAACAGCCCGAAGAAATGCTTTTGCACAAATTAATTAGATAGATGTAATTATGAGGAAGATTAATGTACTTTGCACAGAAAATTCTCAGCCATTGATAGTAAACCATTAGATGTACAACGGCTGCTCTTAAGAGACAGAGGTCTGCTTTTTCTGATAAGCAGTCCTTCAATGGGGTACTGTTAAGCAGAATCTGATAATGAACAAATATGCACTTAAAACAGGCTTCAATCTTTTTAACACCCAAAATCCAGTTGTTCTGGAGCTTTGTGTTCCTTACCGTTATTATTGATAACTAACTGTAACTTTGCTATCCCATTTTTTTCCCACAGGTGTCCTAAAGTATTTTTTTCCATTAGCATTTTTTCTGGTAATAAGCTGGATTTCTCTTTCAATTTAATGAACTGATCCCTTCTGTATTACATCAGAGGAGTGTTTGCTCGGAACCTGTATACTTTATCATCTTTCCAAACTGTTTTAATACTACAGATGCCAAGACATTACTTTTAAGTATTTCTTGTTCTTAGCAACCTCTTTATCAAGAAGAGGAACAAGTATCTTCTGCTGTTAAAAAAAGCCTGTATTACTGTCTATATATGCATAACATACATGCCTGGATGTTTCTCAGAATTTCTAAGGAGTTTATATATATAAATATATCTGGCATATACAGTATCATATCCTTGATTAAACGTCTGAGTAGCTCACAATGTTTATATGAAATGAGGTCATCTCGGGAGCTGTCTAATATAGATGAAGAATTCAGAAACAAGGAAAAAAAAGCTGATTTGGTCAACAACCTGGTTTAGGCAAAGGTAATCAAAATATATTTTACATCCCAATGTCGCATTTTAGTTACTAAGCCATCATCCTTTGAAATGTGTTTAATTGTTCTATTCTTTACACATCTTAATAGGTATAGACAGAATAAAAAAACCCCTATGTCTCTTCCTTTCTGTTTACCACCTTTCCTTCCAAAAAATAAAACAGAATATTTCAGTGCAAGAGCTCAGACTTTTCTGATTCTTAGAACTGCTGACAGAAGAACAAACCTCTGCTGTTAGTAGAAACCATCACTTAAAATATGACTAGAGATTACAGCAAAGTATAAGCCTTTGTCTCTACACTATAATGAATAGGGAAACAACTAAAGCCATTGACCTCTGGCTAAATTAGCAAGGTGCAAGTCAAGCTGTCCTGATTCTGAAACTTTGTGATGACTTGAAGCAACACATAAAAATCAGCTCTGCACCAGCGATGCACTTTTAGTACTTGGTATATCAGAGAGGAATGGGCACGCTTTCGAATACTCACTTGTCCAGGCAGACTGTCTTTGTTTCTCATGTTTTCAAAGGCTTTCTGCTCATCTGTGTGCAGCTGCTATTGCCCGAGTTGTTCCAGCTTTAAGCTTCAATTTTTGCACTTCTGCTCACAGTCCATAGTCTCGGTCTTTGAGACAGTTCCCTCAAAATAGGTGCAGATTACTCATAAATGCATAAGTGGAGTTGGTGGATGAACTCTGAATTAAAAAAAAAAAAAAAAATTAAAAAATCTTAAACTGCACAAAGGAGAAAACACAATCCTGTGGCTTCGAAAATATGTCAGCTATAAACATATTAGAATAAAATTAACTTTGAAACCTCGACAAAATAAATAGGGACCATGTTCACAAATTATTTCAGCAAGTCCAAACACGCTAACTGTGGGTTCATCTTATCTAGGTGAGTAGGAAATTATTTCAGAATCATAGAATAGTTTGGATTGGAAGGGACCTTTAAAGGTCATCTAGTCCAACCCTTCTGCCATCAACTAGATCAGGTTGCTCAGAGCCCTGTCCAACCTGACCATGAATTTTTCCAGGGATGGGGCATCTGCCACCTCTCTGGGCAACCTGTTCCAGTGTTTCACCACCCTCATTGTAAAAAATTTCTTCCTTATATCTAGTCTAAATCTACCCTCTTCTAGTTTAAAACCAGTACCCCTTGTCCTGTCGCAACAGGTTCTGCTAAAAAGTCTGTCCCCATCTTTCTTATAAGCCCCCTTTAAGTTCTCATAGGCTGCAATAAGGTCTCCCCAAAACCTTCTCTTCTCCAGGCTGAATAACCCCAACTCTCTCAGCCTTTCTTCAGAGGAGAGGCGTTCCATCCCTCTGATCATCTTCGTGGTCCTCCTCTGGACTCGCTCCAACAGGTCCATGTCCTTCTTGTGCTGAGGGCTCCGGAGCTGGACGCAGTACTCCAGATGGGGTCTCACCAGAGCAGAGTAGAGGGGCAGAATCACCTCCCTCAACCTGCTGGCCATGCTTCTTTTGATTCAGGCCAGGATATGGTTGGCCTTCTGTGCTGTGATAAATATATTGGGGTTTTTTTTAAGAAACAATGCATCATTCGGGCACTGATTCTGAAAAAATAATACACTTTAAGACCAAAACCTGACAAGATTATGTAAAATTAACACTGCCTATGATAACTGTGTCTTAAATTAAAGGTCTGGTAGCTCAAGAGCTGCTGTGCTGCAAACAAAGGCTTGTTCCTGTTAAGAAGGGTCTTTCAGGGAGTCCTCAGTTTCTGTTTTTCTAAAGCAGTATGTGCACACAATCTGGTCACTGTTGGTGCAAACATCTCCTCCCCCACAGCTTCTGTCACATGAAGCTGTACTTCTGTATCTCATCAAAGCCATAAATTTATGCATAATTTTGGAATTTCATCCTTTCTTTTCTTCTTTCTTTGAAACACTTTCCCAGTTGTCTTGGTAATCTCTTTTAATTGTGTTATTTACACTTTAAAATATTAACTTTAATTCTCTCAAATACTGCAGAACAGGTTTTTTGCTAATTAAGTTTACTACAGATTACCAAAATCAGTAGATAATTGTCTTGATTTAAATGAGTTCTGAATTAAGCTTTCAGTCATGCAAAAGCTATAAAGCATTTAGGATCTTTTGAAGCATTCCTCCTGCATATAAGTGACATGGTTTGATATGTACGTAAACAGAAGGCACTCATCAGTTTTCAGCCATCATGACTTGGATAAAATCCCTGTACCAGCTATTTCAATTTTAGTACCTTTGGGAGCACAGATTGCAAGCCCTGAAAAAAAAATCACAGAATATTTTCAGAGTTTTCTTAAAGTTAATTAGTAGGAGACATGAAATCATCAAAGATAGCTCAATGGATTCTATTGGTGACTGCTACCGACATCAAACCAGACCCTAAGTAAGAAAACTCTTGGTTAACAGTTTTCAAGAAAAACGTTTAAAGGTGCCAAGTGTCAAACAACCAGTAAAGATACATTAGCTTCTGCTTAAATCTTTTACCCAATCACACTTTTTTCTAACTAGCGGAATGCAGGGCAAAAATAGCCTGGGTCAAAACAAAGCTGCTAATCTCCAAGAAAAGCCAGCACCTCCTCTCCAGGACTAAGACTGTTGCTGGAATCATAAAGGAAGTGTGCCCTGTTAACACTCTGCAGATATAGCAAAGGCTTCCCTTATCAGAATAATACAAGCCTTTCAGCAGCAATAAATCTAATTTCCATATGTTGTGGGTTAACCTTGGTAGGCAGCTAAGCACCACACAGCCGTATCCATAAATAGATTTGATATCATGAAATTAGCTTTTGAAATAATACATATAAAAGATCAAGACAGAACAGATAAAAACTTGGTAGGCATGAAAATTAAAAACAACAACCAAAAAAAACCTTATATAAGTTAAAAAGATTTTGTTGGAAGAAATATATGCTTCCAGAGTTAAAATTTAATAGTGGTAAATCAGCAAACGAGTTAAGCAGAATCAATGTAACATGACATCCCTAATTCCAACTAAATGTGCAGTGTATTTTCTCTAGGTATTTGGAAAATGGTCAAACTGGAATTTAAGGAGTGCCAAAGATCAAAAAAGGTACTTACTTCAGCACTAAGAAAGTTAACAAGAATAGCATAGCAAAACATGAAAATCTCAGGTAGTATGGTTAAAATAGTAAGTGTCACTGAGCATGAGTTCTATGAAAGCATGTATTCTTATTTTTGCAGAGGGCGAAGACGAGATGTACAAAAAGAAACAAGAGAATGTAATTCATTGGGACCTTTAAATTTCTTTTTACAGGGCCCTTGGAAAAAGGTTTTAAAGGAAGTAGTAATAACCACACAATGAGAAGATTTAAGATGGATCACAAACCAGTTAGGAAAAAAGAATGATAAATGGCAGTTTGAAAAAGAATAAATAACATTTTGTGCCAGAGATGAAGACTGAACTAGTATAGTTCAAGTTTTTTAAAAGACATGGGTATACAAGAGGCTAAATTTACAGATGCACATTATTAGTTGATTAGGTAAGAAAAACAACACCCGGTATTGTTAACCATTCCAGAAAAACTCAATTCAACAACATGGTTGACACGAGGATAAATTCAATTCAATTTAATTTAGAAAAGAAACACTTATAATATATAAAACAAAAATGGTTTTGCAATGACTGTAGATGAAGTATCACAAACTGTGAAGAGGCAATTAAAAGCTATATGTATCTACAGCAATATTTTAAACTGGATTATCAAGAATGCTCCAGTATCCTGGGTACTGGAAATACCAGCTTCCTACATTATGCCCTTTGTCAGGAAAAATTCTTCAGAAGCAGCAGAGGAAAAAGAAACAGTTTTTAAAATACACCGCATTAACAAAGCTAGGAGTTCAAATTTAAAATTCTGGTTAGCCTGTGCAAATTGTATCTCCTATTGTCAAGGTTGTGTACTCAGATTTATTCTACATTAACGCTGCTATACGTTCTGATGTACTGACCATTGGAACACTTGCCGTGTCAGACTGTCTTGAAAGAAGAATGGCATAGATCAAAATAAGAAATAGGATACTCCGTTGTTTATCCAAACACTCATGGGTTTGTGTCTGTGTTTATTTCTTCGTCTCGTCTTTAATATCCCCTAAAAACACTGAAGGAAATGTAATCAAAATTATGTGAAAACAGGATGAGGTTACAGAACGAGAGCTGGAAATTACAGTTCCTACAGTATTGTAATTCAGAGTCCTCTGTCCAGCTCTGCTTCCCTCCTAATGTCCCTTGAATATCAAGGGTTTAAGCAGAAAATAAGAAACTCAGCTAATGGATTTCTTGGCACAGCACATTTGTTTTTCCAGGGTAGCATAATTTTACATTTACTTTTCATTAATAAGTTTTACCCTCAGGGTTAAATTCTAATTAATTAAATGTGGAAAAAAAGGCCAGGTGACTTTCACCCGTTCAACTGCAGCTGGAATTTAATCCTTTAAAAGCAAGTATAAACACCAAGCCTGAAATAGAATTGCTTTACCAGGAAAAGCTAAACTCAACACAATAACCCCCAGCCCAAATAACCCTGGAAGCACAGGGTGAAATTTGAGTCTTAGTGCAACTATGTGCATGTGTAAATAGCCTTAACTTTTTCTGCTTTTCAAATTATTTTTTATCTTCCCCTTTAGAAGATTAAAACAAATCCCCCCCCTAACAAATCTCCAGGACAACAAGCTTTGAAGATTTGGTTTTCTGTAAAGATTTTCATCCATGACAAAAGAATTCATAAGTACAATGATAATTCACAGTTAAACAGGTATAGCTCTTTCCATTTTTCAATTATAAAATAATATAAATATATTTCCGCTACTATATAAAAGATTTCCACTACTCAATTCCTAGTGTGTATTCTTCTTTCTCACAAGAAATGGCAAAGCTACAATTGTTTCTTCTCATGAGACTGTGCTATGGCAACATCTTTAGCAGGCACTCGTAGGTTATTATAGGAGCTATTGACAGCAATTATTGGATGTGAAACAATGATTACAAAATAGAGCTTGCCAGAAAACTTCATTCCACAGAAGGCTTTGACGTTTGGAACACTTTTCTTCATAAAGTAGGGTGCAAAGCAGCTCCAGAGATATGTCTTAAAAAAAAAAAAGAATTAAATTCCTTCTATTCCAGATACAGGCTAGCTAATATGTAGTAATGGGGATCCTATGGGAATGTTTGGTGAATGTCAGATTCTGGAGAATTGTTCAGTAAAGGTAGACATTAGCATAAACATAATAAAATAGTGATATCTCAGTGAGATTTGACATTCTTTTTCATCACAGTCTTCTGGCACAGGTCTCTAAAGCACTGCCAAGTAAGTTCATTCCATAAACTGTTAAATTTACTACCAGCTTTGACATCTGTTACCAGGATGTTTTCAGGGTAACATTATCCATAGCATTTTAATTCAGTACACCTTTACACAGAGGCCAGCCTTTTGTCACCAGCTTATATTAGAGAAGTTCAGCTTCAAGTTCAGAAACTTACTTTTCAGTTATCAGAGAAAATAAATATGTCTTCTGCAGTATTTTTATATGGCTTGTCTTTCATGCTTAAGTGTTCCATATACTCCTATTTCATCTGGTGGGATCCAGTCCCCTTCATGCTGTTTCCCATGCATCAAAGCATACTTAATTCCCCAAAGAAGCATGTGCTTGCGGCAAGGAAGTGTTGTTGTACTGTACTACAAGTATACTCATCTGCTTCCAGGGCGTTTTCGTTAGAGCATTCCATCTTTGAAATGGCACTAAGCTGCTTACCTCCAAAGAAATGGAGGTGTGCTATGACTCAAAATCAGGGGTCTCATAAATACAGCTAACTGGTTTATAATACATTTGCATGCAGCAGAGAAATGGACAGGATTCTGTGGCCTAAAAGGCCTATCTAGTCCTACACTCCTTGTTTTTGTTGTTCAAAGTGAATAATGTAGCAAACATTTTATTCTCCATATTTCTCTAAACACTTACCTGCAGGAATGTTCCCTTTTGCAGTCATGTCCCTTTGGCATTTCTGCATAATGCATCCAAGAAAGATATTTGTTTACATTGAATTTACTTTTACTGTTGCTTAAGGTCACAATTGCAGAAAATGTACTTTAATTCACATTTTGAAATCTGTGAATCTGACAGAAGCAGTCTGGGTACTTAACCCTGCTTAAATGCATAGCATAATTCAGTAAATAGCACTTTATATCTTCTTTAAACTAGATATTGCTTTTTATTGATAGAGCCAATGGGAGAAAATAATCCCCAAAAGATGAGATTGTCCAGAAATAGCAAAATGGAAAAATGTTGGGTGGAAGAACCTTCTGGCTTTTATAAAGTTACAAATTTGCTGTGAAAATTATGTTTTCCCATGTTCTCTTAATTATAAAACCCCAAAATTCCTATAAGAGAAAGAAATATAACCCCACATATAACCCCTACTATTTTAAATGTAATTTATTTCAGTAGTCATATATAGTCACAAATACAAACTAGTAAATACACATCTATCGGGACACCAGTAAAATTAATAATTCCTTAAGATCACCTATATTTGCAGGATTTTTTTTTTTTTTGTACAAACAGTTCCAAATCGTGTGGGCACTTTTCATGCAAAGTTCACAACTTCTGCTATCCAGAAGCACCTTCCCTAAAATATTTTTTGTGTCACATCATAAAATCAGAACATATTGGAGATGAAACCTGGAGCACCAGACCATGTTTCAGCCTGCTTGTATCAGCCTGGTCATTTGGGCAGTAACATCCAAAAAGGAGCCTAAACCAGGAGAGGTGAAAGGAGCAAAGGTCAATTCACAAACTGCTGCACCCAGGTAGCTGCAGCCTTCTGTTAGGTCTGGTTATCCAATACCTAAGGACTTCGCAAGCAGCAATAAATAGTATCTGGGCAATAACCTGGATAGCAGCATTCTGCCCATTTGACCTTTGGAAGGTGAATATATGTTTTACTCCAAGTAAATTTACAATGTAAACATCAACATGGTTGAATTTGTTCCCAAATATTCCACACCTGTTAGTTCAAATTAATGATTTCTCAAGTTAAGATGTTTTACTGAAAAAAAAAAGTTCAATTGACATTTTTTGTTCTTCATTTCAGAATGCTGATTACATATAAACCAGAAAGTATCAGTGAAGGCTTACTTTGTCATACTCCTGACCAGAACAAGAAAAATACGTAATCTAAAAATCTCATGAGCCTATGACTAACAACTCCACTCCTCAGACACAGCGGTTCTTTCAACCAGAAAAGATAGAGCTTCCCAAGAATAGGGCCAAGACAACAGAATGACTTCCCTTATTACAGATGAGACAGTACAAACCATATTCCAAGTGCAAGGCTCATTCCCTTGAATTGCCACCAAAGAGAAATGACTAAAAATCATTGCTGTTTTCATTGTTTATTTTTGTGGTACAGCCTTTCAGGACTAATAAAAATAAAAATTCAGTCAGAACTAAGGCTTGCATGGTAATGAACATTTCATAGACAACTGGAGTGCTCTTCTTTACCAGTGAGCTTCTCTCAAAGTCAGAGGAATCACGTTGCCTGCGATAAATACATTACCTAGGGCTTCTAAATGTGAGCTGTAAGACTGCATCCCAAAATACATTCATGTAATCTCTGTGCATTGTGGTATATCTGAATTACAAAAATTTTGTCAGGGTCCTTTTGTTACTAGTTAATGCACAGGCTAAAATAGCTGACTCAAAATCCAATGTGAGCAACAGCGTTAATTTTTCAAATAATTCAATATATTAAGTATGCAGTTTTGCCATGAAAATAACAAAGATCAAAGAGACCTATTTGGGCAAAATTGGCATAAAAACATACCACATTCAAGGACAAAAACACTTCACAGAATGAGTAACCCTTAGACTAAATCTTCTCGATTTCAGATCAGGCTTGCAAGGGAAAGTTATGTTTGTAACATGCCTATTTTAAAGTAACTAGAATAACTGAACTATAATGAGGACTAATCTTTCATTCTTTTTTAATGTTTATCAAGTTCAGAAGTGTAACATTTGAAGGCTTTTTAACAGATGAAATATTGCCATTATTATTAACAATTTGAGTTTAATATTATTTCTCTAGGTGGGGATTCTGCGTAATTATGCGTAACAACTTTAATTGTTTCTATAACTAAAATAATCACAATCCTCTACTTCTTTTAGGAGCTAAGACTTCTGAAAAAATTAGTTAGCTAAAGATTTCCCCAAAAGGTCAATGGAAGAAGCAGCTAGAAAAGGCAAGCGATACAGTTTGCTTCCGCTTATGCTGTAAGTCCTTTTTTTATTTCTGTCACTCATGAACAGAGCCTCGCAGCAGGTCTTCTAAAATCACCAGGTGAAATTTAATAGGATGACTTTATTTGGACTAGTCCCTGTGGAGAGCTGATTGATAACCACAGTATGCATTCTCCAAAGCAGGTGGCAAAACCCATTAGTGCCAGCTTTTCTTCATGCTGCCCTTCAACAGCAAGTCCACTGGCTTGTGCCTACAACTACCCCATAAATAAGTTATTCATCTGTCACTTCTGAGTTCACACTGTATTCTAGCCTTAAAACCTCATTGTTTTCAAAGACTTCCTAGGGATTACTAAATTTGTAAGGTAATAAAAAATTTAAATGTTTTTGTGTATAAAAACAGAAGGACGTTTTTAAGACCAATGGCACCCTCTTGTCCAGAATTAGACTAAGAGATTACTTAGCAGTTTTCAGATGAAACATATTTTCTGTCTCTTGAGCAAGGACTTACAAAGAATAAATAGAAGCATATAAATCACAGTTATGCAAATGTACATGACAAATTTTTTAATCTACCTGTCTCAACAACTATTATATACTTAATATCTGCAAAAACATCACAATATCTACTTGGCTAAGAAAAAGCTACACCAATCTAGATAAGTATTAGTTTGAATGTAACTCATTGGAAATAGTGGCCCAGGAAGGGCCCGAAAAACAAGACAAGAGAGCCAGATTAGAGTAAAACAGACAGCTGGGAAAACGACTACAAATTACAAATGAAATATCTGTATTTCCCTATATAATATATACATATATAGAAATACAAATTAATCATATTTAGAAAAATATAATGGCTATGTATATAGAAATCGTATGTATAGAAATATTATGTACCTAGAAAATAGATACAGAAATACATATAAAAATAGAAATATCACATCTAGAAATCGTATCTATATATAAAATCATATCCCTATATATAAAGAAACCTTACACAGAAATCAGAAAGATATATGATGAAAAAGGAAATCATGCAGAACTGAAATCTGACAGGGAGATATCAGATGACCATGGGGGACAAGAAAAAAAAGTAATTTAAAAAAAGACCCCACTGCTTCAGTATCTCAGATCAAAGTTAGTTATCTGGAAAGCTGGAGAAGTTTCCAGATGAAGGAACAAGGTATCTTTGGCCTGGTTTGTCATTTCTATTATTTTTCATAATTCCATTTTTTTTATTCTCTTCCTTTCCTTTTTCACCTCTGATATAACAAATAATATAATTTTCTTTCCTTTTCTATTTTTTTCCACATTTTTAGTACATAATTTGATTTTTAAACATAGTCATCACTTTTTTTTTTTTTTTTTTAATACTTTGTATTTAGCTCTTTGGGTAAAAAAAAAAAGGTTATCCTTTTTATGTCTTGTTAAATGTCTGAAGCTGAATAGATATCATAGTTTCCTTCTCATTAAGAAGCCAAGCATCAGTCTTAAGCAATTTAATGTCCCTCAGAGCCATTCTGGGTCATAAAAAAACCTATAAAATTTATTAGCATTTACCTGACTTCTCTGATTCTCTCTTCTGTTTTGTACAGCATAGCTATTTTTGTAATAAATGTGGATGTCCAAATTCCTTTTTTTTGTTCTGCATTTTCTTTTTCTTCTTACATATGTAGTCTCCTTTTTCTAGAATCTACAATTTCTCTGTGCAGAAATGAACTAAAAATTTCTATAATCTTGATCTCCGCAAGCTGTACTTTGCTACTTTCCATTATTATTGCCCTACTTCAGTGGGTTTTTTTAAGTATTTGAGCAGCCTGACAGCAGTGTTTATAGTGAGATATCTTTTTCTTTTAAGAACATTATGCAATATCATGGTTTTCGCATAAATCTTTTTTCATCAAAATATATCAAAAAGAAGCTACTGCTTGAAAAAGTTACTGCTTGAAATACTCCAGTGCTTTGTAATCAAAAGTACCTGGCATCATTTGTGCTTCAGAGCCAAAAAGTTGAGACATTCATTATAAGTTGTTAATAGAGGCTGTAGATACAGCTGTTTAACCCTGATTTTGATTTTTTTTTTTTAGCTAGAAAATCAAGGGAATATAAAGAAAATGTAACGACATGTTCAAACTTACTGAAAGCTGTGTTTTTTCTCAGTATTCTGTTTGTAAACAGTTTCAGATGATTCTTATAGTCCACCGCTTGTGAGAGTCAGATAAACTCTTTCAGTCCTTCCCCAGGCTATTCTTTCCATGGTGTCTGCTGCAGAAAGGCCATCTGTAATAGACTATAAGCTTCTGAAAAAAGTAGAAGCAGAGCAAGACAGTGAACATCACTCTTGGTGAGGTGGAGGCAGGAGGGCAAAGGGGGACCATTTGTGGGGGAAGAGAAAGAGCAAATGAAGCGGGACTACCATGCAGGGATATGTGACGGGAGGCTGGAAAGCGAGGAGGATGAAAGCAGAAGGCTGATGTCCTCATTTGAAAGGACTGAAGAATACTTGAATCTGTGTTATGAAAAAGGAAAGAGAAGAAAGGCACCTGTCTGTCTGTGACAGCATATAACCAACTCATTACCAACGATACTGCTTATTCATACCAACGGTACCTACAAAAAAAAAAAAAAAGAAAAAAACCAACACAAAAAAAAACACCAAAAAAAGCCCCGAAGCTTATGGTCATCTGAGTTAAAGCTTACTATGGTTCAATTTTCCACGTTTTACTCACCCTGTCAACATTTTCTCTTGGTCACAAAATATATTTGAAGGCTGTAAAATTGCACAGCGTCAAACATTTGTGAGGTTAGGGCACAACTGAGTTGTACTCTAGTTCATTTACAGCACACCTAGGTGTTGTTCAAATCATTCAGGGACAAAAGCATAAATTTTTTCAGATCAAAATGCAAAACTATAAAGTTCTAAGGAGAAACTCATATTTTTGGCCAGCGCTACTAAAACCAGTTTTCAACATAGTTGTATTGTAAGTCTTGCCCAGACAGTCTGTACTTATTCTGAAGCCAAGGCATAGCTATATGACTTCAATGGGATCACAGTGGACCTGAATTTAATGCAATTTTAAAGCATAATTATAAGTCTGAGCCTCAGTAATTACTTGTTTAAACTGGGAAGGCATAGGACAAAATATTACTTTTCCTTTTGTTCAGGCTGTAAGAATAATAATTTTTACACTCAGTCCCTAAGGAATCATTCAATTCTTTTAAATACCTAGAGCACTAAAGACTAGGTATCTTTCTTCTAAGATGACATAACTTCGAAATTCAGTGTTGGTTTTTTTAATGCAGAATTACTACAGCCATGATTGTAGTAAATATGTCTTTGACAGACTGCTCTCAGTCTCATTTAATGGTAACTATAGTAACAGAGTTCTGCTATTATCAATTGTGAGTGCATGTTCTATCTAAATAAATAAAGATATCATCTGAGTTATGTCTTTAATTACATCTGCATAATTAAGAGCTAATCACAACAGTTTTAAAAGGATCTTTGCATTATTGAATTTTTAATTGTGTAATAGTATTGATATTTAGGTATATGTTTAACTGCAGTCTAAAAATACATTGCAAGCAGATAATTTTGTTGCCTTAGTTTGAATAGGCACTGCAAAAGTTTCTCTTACTGGGAGGAAGATGAACCTCTGAAAATGACTAGGTTTTGATTGGGATTTCAATTCAGTTGCTCTGCATAAACATTACGTTGGGAGTTAGAATCCATTTCTGCTTAAGGGAGGGAAATGTAGCCCCTGATTGTGGTGGGAGCAAAATTAGTTCCCTGTTCTTTCTTTCCTATCAAACACATTCAAAATACAAATCGAAGTTTACTACTAGAAACATAAGGTGCATTGTCTGCAAGAGTATTTATGTTACATGCAAATATAGAAGCTTTATCTATCATCAAGCTGCAAATAGCCTGGGTTTCATTTTACCAAACTGATAGTCACAGAGACAAACTTAAAACAATTCTGTGAGTGTTTTGATTCTCCTCTTATTGCTCCATAACTTATTTTCTTAATAAACCACCTGCATCCTGTTTAAATAGAGTGGGAAGTAGATCACAATTTTTTGCACTGTGCCTCGAGCAGTAGTGTTATCAGCATATTTTTAGGTTTATCCCAGATTTGTTGCAAAAGTTAAGGAAAAGTGATCATCCGGCTCTGAATATCAAATTTAAGGCTAAATGTGTTAAGACATAGTAAACAGCGCCTTTCCATATTTATTATGGAATTTTTTATTGTAAACATAAAAGTCAAGCTCTGTCATGACACATCTAAGATGTTTACTATTTAGAAATTTTAAATTGCAAGTTTCATCTGGTTATTTTCACAGAAATTTCAATAGTTTTTTTCAAGTCTTTTTCCCCTTTGGCACCACAAGGGTCACTTTACTTCATAAGTATTCCAAGCTGTGGACCAAAGAGAATGAGCTACTTGTTGATGTTTTGGCAGCGATGATACTGGTCAGGGAGTAATGCACTTGTTAAAGATTATAAATAGCACCAAAAGCTGTTTAAATTATAACATTATTTAATTTACTATAAACCTCCTGATATACTCAGTTATTGGAGTAAGTCTGTATGACAAATGTGGGGAAGAAAGGTAATACAGGTTACATTACTATGAAAATCAAAGTTAAGTTTGTAATACGGTCAGCTGTGAAACAGCTGTAATAGCTGCAGTATTCTTTAATAAGCTACTAGTCATAACACCGTGATATTTCCCTCATATGATATTTTAAAATATTTTAAGTTATTGCTAATGCCTTAGCCTACTAATTAACAAATTTTATAATAGTCAAGAAATTATCAAATATTGGTGTTATATGTTAAAGTTTTACCTTTCAAAATATAGCTATTGTGTCCAAACTCTCAAGCCTGTATCTGAAATTTTATTACAACTTCTATTTGTGACGGCATGACCTTGCTCGTTTAATGTGCTGGAATCTATAAAAAGCTCCGTAGGGTGAAAAATGCACTCTTCTTTTTAAGCTTTCAAAGATATCTTCCTATGTGTGATATGCAGAAGTAAGTTTCTTTAATCTCTATTTTCTCAATTCATCACTTGTAGCCACATAAACATTTTTAATACCTAGCAAGATAAATGTCAGCACTGAAAAATATTAGTGCAGTCTTGTGCCTTAAGTAAAAAAACATTACTGCAGATAAACTTTAGAAGATTATCACATAATAGGACATTACTTTGTATAGATAGGAAAAGCATTTTATTTGAATATTTTAAATTCTCCATTGTGTCTTACTCAGAGAAAAATAGAATTTCTATGTTGTCTGTCTGTCTCTCTGATAACTACTGCACACTGTAGACAGTGAAAACAGGATAACAAAACCCAAAGTTAACATCTGTGGTATGTTCCAAAGATGCAAGTCTATATTACATACAACCCAAAGCTAACTTTAACCATCTTAGCTTGGATACTAAAAGGAATATAGATGTGGCACCAGAGCCTTCAAAGCGACCTCCACAAACATGCTCAGCTAAAGTGCTCATCACCTACACCAATCCTGAAATTAAGCTATAATTTTAAAGTTGATCGCCTTTTAAACCAGAGTTTTCTGTTTTATGTATGCTGCATTCATATCTGCCCATTGCAGTAGAATATTACATACTGAGAGAGAAAACTACGTTAACAGAGAGAAGTGCTATTAAATCATCCTTGAACATTTTAGCTTCAAGTGAAAAACATTGATTTGTTTTCTTGCTCTGTGACGCATTGTGAAATTTGGGATAACACACACAACAGGATAAGCATAGTTATTAGCAGTGCTTCTTATCCATACATGCTGTTACAGAAATAAAAGGGCTTTTGATTCTTTTAGATACATTTAGTTGCTGAAGAACACTTTGCCCCTTTTGCTGCTAAAAAGCAGTGACTGTTCAAGGCACCACTGAAGAACATTTTTGAGCTGAGCACATGACTAATACCCAGTGGCTGTTGACACAACTCTTCCTTTCAGAAAGATGTACGGTTGTTAAGAAAATAGTCCTGTGTTAACACAAACTCACCTTACACTTTTATTGCTATTATTACCCTTTTCTGCTTGCAATTCAACCTAACAAATGACTGAGTGATAGTTAAGGAAACACCAAGCCTTCTGTTTTCAGTCAGGTAAGTTTAGTCAAACACAGAAAACATTAAATCTTTACACAAGGATGGAAGACATCTAGCCAGAATGAAAATTTTAAAATAATAATCCAAATAATGCTTCTTAAGAGGACACAACAGCACCTGCTACTCTTCAACTCAGTCAATTTCTAACCCACCAATACAGCTGATATCAAACTGTCACTGCTGCTGCCATGACTCTTGCAATGTAAAGACTTCAGCGCAATTAAAACACATGAGTATCAGAGCAATATACCCAAAGAAACAGTGTTCCAGAAGTAATTGGTTGGCCCCTGCAGGCTTAACAACCTCCACATCTGCAGGTTCATTATAGTGCCCCTATGACAGTTTTACTGTGTTGAAAATCTTACTACTAGCTTTGATTACTAGCTTTATTCAGCATGAATAAAACAGTAGAAGCATTTAACATTTAACAGTTAAGATTTTTATTCATTATTTCCCACCAACTTTCATTTCCATTTCCTTGAAGTTCCACTTGGTATTAAAATTAAGCAATCAGCACAGCTCAAGAGAACATTAAAAAAAAAAAAAAAAAAAAAAAAGAAAGAAAGAAAACCAACAGGATCACCCAGGCTCTTACTTGAACATTTATTTAATCTTTCCTTGTTTTTTGTCATACCTGTTTTGGAATACATTTTCATTCATCTAAATCTATATCTCACGTGCACACGGTTCAGCTTTGGTAAAACATTGCAGCAAGAATAGTGACGAGATACAATGGTCTATGTAGTCTGCTATCCTAGTGAATTAAATTAACTTTCAATTTTGTTCTCTTTTACTATTATTTACTTAAAATACAGCAACACTCTCAATATTTAGGGCAAAAGTGTCTTCTGTGGTCAACGCTGCAGATCCCTGGGAATCCCAAACGTGGAACAGGAGTAGAATATGTAATAGAAGCCTGCAATGCAGATAAGAGGTACCCAGTGCATGTCAAAGAAGTTTGCCTTGGGGAAATAATGGAAGCCCAGTGGTAACATCTATATCCATTTCTACAAGCCTCATTATTTATTCTAATAAAAGTAGTAATTATTTCTTCTATTAAATTAATGTAATTTTCTTACAGGTAAATATTTATTTTTAAATATTTTCAAATTAATATGTAATCATATTCTAATTTTATAAATCTGTTTTTTTCAGTATTGCATGGAAGTCTCCGAACATCTTCCACTGAAATTAGATTGCCCATTTCTGTGATGCAAATTAACTTATGAATGGGAAAATAATTCAGTTTAAACATTGTGTTGCACACATATAAGCATGAGGATGGAAGTAGCGCTCAAGCAGGCAAATTTAAAAGTTATGGAAAGTGAACATTGATCCTTACTATGCTTTCACTACTTTCAAATTCCAATCCAACAAACCTTTTGTAAGTTGAGAGCTGGGGGCTTTTTCAGATTTTGTTTTTCATTTGAAAGTCACCATGATTTTTGAATCATCAGTCTTTCACAATATTATCCTTTTCAGCGATGAGGTCTTCATGATATTAACATCTTTTTCCCTTCTCCCCTCCTGCTTATCATGTTGACACATTGAATCTCATCTTAAAATAGCTCTAATACTGCCATAAACATTACTAAAGCAGAACTTCTGCATGCATATTGAACTTTGTTTTCTATGCAGTTGCCTGTATTAACCCACATAAAAAACCACTGTAAATCAGTCTTAAAACAAAGACTTTGAGGTAGCAGGAACTAAGTCTCATTGTACATTTGTAGAGTTTGTGCGTTGGATTTGTGACAACTAAAGGTATGACACTGCTGTAAAGGAAATGCCAAATACCTTTTAAATCATAGTAATGGTAATATTGAGTAGCATTTCTAGTTGAGGTAAACTGAGAGGAACCTTTCCTTGGTGCCATCGATACTTTGTTAAGCTTTCTGTTTTGAACTGGAAAATATGAATCTTATCATACAAATCAATACCATGCCTTCAACTGAAATAAAAAATTCATTTCCAATATTTTTATCTCAGAGATACAGCACATCTTACAAAAGAGTTCAGCGATAAGCAATAAAAAAATATTTGGGATAAGAAAAGCTATAGCCTAAAGAAAATTAGAAAACAGTATTTTGGACAGGAGCCGATAAAAGGGCGAAATCAAGATACAAAATAATTAAAGGTTGATTCTGGCACTTTTTCATTTTCACATACTAAAGATTAAGAGAACATTTAACGAAAACAAATCCTTAGACCTTTCAAATGGTTCCTTTCGCTTCTTGAATTTTACAGAAAGACTCTTTAGCAAGCTCAATGAAAGCCATATTAACTTTTTGCTAATGTCAAGACTTTTTTTTTAATCTGAAACTGAAATAGTCCGCAGAGATAAAATTTAATTCTCAAACATAGAAGCTGTTCATGTGCACAGTCAGATAAATAGGTCTTGACACTGTTTTGGAGTTTGGGGGCATTTCTTGAATTAGATTATGTCCATACTAAAATACTTGGTGACGTCTTTAAGTCATGGAAGATAACCCAGTATTCCACAGCACATTGTCATATGGTCATATTTACCATCAACTACCATATTGTATAGGTCAGATTGAGTCTAAGTGGGCAGACTCCTCAGTGGCCCAGCAAAGATGAATTTAAGAAATGCTGGGTGAAATACCACCTGCAAGCCATACTGCAAGAACAGCCTAGATGCTCTTCTGGTCCATCTTCCAAGACTTCCCTTCACAGATCCCCAGACATCATCAGGCTTGGTGCATGTTTCTGTCTATTTCTTGACAAGGTAATTTGCTGCTTGTGGTGTACATTAGGATGAACACATAGAAAGCAAATGTGTGTAGGTCAGTAGGCAACATCATAGGGGAGGACATCAAGAGACCTTGCATAATCATTTCACAATGGCCTAATGTCCCATAAGGTGTACAGCTCAAAAAGATTTCCACAGTGGAAACAGAACTTCCGATTAAAAAATGCCACTAAAAGCGCTTTGTTCCCAAGATAAGTCCTCCTCTTCAGAGAAGGCAGCATTTCACTAACAAACACAACATTGCAAGTCTTGTGAGTGCTACGAGAATGTCCTTGGACTCTATGCATCTGAGGTTCCACCACCCTGAGCTTAAATTTAAGTAGGAGTAAAGGGAAAGGTAGACAAAAAGGCATGTGTCCCTCTCAGCTCTGCCAGTATTATGTTACCAAAAAAAGCATTTTCTCCATTCTTTTTTTGGCATGGTTCTGGTAAGGCTGCAGGATAAGGCATCTAAGTGGTGGGAGATTTACAAAGTTTGTTATCAGCTTATAAGTCACATATGTATGTTGTATTAATAATATAAAAGTGTAATTACAGCTTTTCAATGCTGAAAGGAAATTTTTGCCCAAGTAGTAAAAACACATTTAGACATGCTGATTTTTATTCTGACATCATCTATAGTGGATAAATTCAGAACATTTGGCTGGAGCACTTTTTCAGTCCTCTGAGAAAGCATTAAAAATTTCCTCCTAATAATTAATCATCATTTAATTAAACAGCAATTAATTAAACAGCATACATTTTAATGGAGAATGTGCAGACTTAAAATTCTCCAAGGGTTGTCTAAACCCTACAAACTTATTGAACCCAATAGTCTGAGAAGTGGGGTAAATAAGCTTGGCATTTAAATTAGACAATTAAGTTATAAAGTAATTTAAATATTTGTCATTGGGAAAGTTTTCCTGAACAGCACTGCTAAGTGAAAAATTAAGATTATTCTACATTAATAAAATAAGGCATAACTGACAAAATTGTACAGACCTTATACAGATGGTGGCAAGGACAAGCATCCTGAAATATTATCTGACTAAAATACAAAACCAATATCCATACGATATTTCATATGATCATATTTCAATATTTCATCATAGTGAGAATTCAGGTAATCGTCCGTGTTTCCATGGATCCACATATCTGTGTTTACAGTTGCATTAATAACTTACAAAAGGTGCTTCTTCTAAGTCATTTACTTAAACAACAATGTTTAATATGAACTCCTACTGAATACAAATGATCTAAAGGGGCCTGTAAGGGTAAACAAATCAGAACAGCAGGGAAAAGAATAAAAAACACGAAATTTCCTATCACTTCCTTAAAATTCCTTTCTTTGAATGTACAGAATACCATTGTGTCTTCCTAGCTGGAAGATAATATGTCATTTTAAATACAACCCAACCTTATTTTGTAATGGTCCATCTTTTCTGAAATGTTTGAAAAGAATTCAAAAGAATTCAAAAGAATTGTGTTATATACGCTCCAAAATAATTGCCTGCCTCAGTTACAAAACAAGTATTTTCATGTCATTTTTTAACTAGAGGGTTCTTTTCCTTACCATAAAATAAATTTACGTTTATTAGCCACATTAGTAAGTAAATTGGTGACCGCTGCGTATTAAATGCCTTGCCAAAGAAAATTTCCTGACAGATCTGACAGGAGTTATTTTTAAATCCAGGAAACCATGTTCTAGAGCTAGGAAATACATGACACCTGAGTACAGAAGGTATTTTGCAGTCCTGTGGCTCTTCAGGAACCAAGTTGTCAGGGTAAATATTATTACACAGTTTTCTCAACAGATTGCTTTGCCATCCAAAGAGGCACAATCTTTTATCACTTCTTGGGGTGAGGAAGGTTTCTTTGGACCCGAGTTTGTCATGCTACAAACAAGTACCCTTCATTTGCCTCCTTACTTGGACCTGTACAAAGGGGTAAATATTTTTACTAGCTGTTTTTTAGACCGGCAAAAATAAATTACTAGAATAAAAATTAACAGAAGAAAGAAAAAAAATAGTGAACTATGTTATTTCCCAAGCTGTGGTGCTCAGTACCAAATGTAATCTTTTTCAGAGGAGACAACAAAAAAAAAAGGGAAAGAAACACCAAGCTGTGACACATATGAGATACGCTATTGCACTTTTTATAATACTATATCACACCTTAAACTTCCATCCTTCAACTTACTTGCTTTAGCTCTATTTTATTACATCATTTTTACAAGTGTTGCTGAAATTAGAACCCGGTCTTCAACAGACTCTCCCATCAACAGAAATTATTGCTTATAAGACCATTACAGTAGTCTGAAAATTATGATTAAAAATAATTAAATAATACTAAACCCACGAAAACTATCTATTACGCAGCAAAAATACTGGATAGAACTGGACAAAAAAAATAATTTCAAAGAAACATGAAGATATGAGTCACCCTGAATCGTTTCTTAATGCATATATAATGTATTACCTTCAGGAAACAAACAACAAAATGTGGGAAGGTACAGGAAGCAGAATACTAAGACCGAAATCTTAAGGCTTTCCTCTTCCATGTTGTGGGGTTTTTTTTAAATCTTCAGGGTGAAGAGGGACTTTGACGACATAGAGCAAGCAAATGTTTGATTCCATTTTTGTTGCAACCCATTTTGTTCTGATGCATGAATTATACATTAGTGATAATATTCAGCGAGGGTTAACAAAATAAACAGACAAAATCAATTCATCTTTATTTTTACTATCTAAAATTAACTACCGTATTTGAAGAAACATCACCTCTTAACGAGGACTATGTACAAGAAAGCATCCTCAGAAGTTTAGCCTTGTTCTTTACTATTGTTTTGCTTTTGTTCATGTGTACACATACCACCTGCATTCCTCTGATTTCAGGATTCAGCTGAACTGCAGTCTGCTTGGTTTCATACAGTGTTAAACAAAATAATGACTCCCTGCTGAGAAGCAGCATGACATGGGAGTCCCATATCAACTCTGGCCTGCACTGCAGAAACTTTGGCAAATCTGTAGAAGAAACTGGGATGCAACTGGCAGAGTAATTGAGAGGATTACAAGCTCAATTGCTTTTGCTTGAGGGCAGGGTGTATTCAACTAAAGATGAATTGATAACATGCACTTGAAGGGAGGGAATCAGATTTTAAAAAGCATGGTGCTGAAAACACGTATTTCTTTCATGATCTTACTTGAAAATCAACAGTCTGAAAATTTAACATGCCCATTTCTTTGCACCACATAATAGTAATTCTACTCAGCAATTAAGACCCTGAGAAATTTACTCAGTGGAACAGAAAGCAAAATCTCAAAGATATAATTAAGATTAGGGCAAAAAGAAAACAGATTCCTAAAAGCATGCCCTTTCCATTAAAAAAGAAACTTCTGAGAAGCATCAATATTTCATTCTAAAACCATTTCTTTAATGCTATTTAAAAATACTTTATGTAATTCCTTCTTGTGGAGTAAGATTTACTCCACAACTTCATACTTACTTGATAAAAAATGCAAGAAATTCTGCTCTCCCTAATTCTTTAAATTCCCAAAACAGTTACGAAACCATCTCTATTTTACTTCTAACACTTCCTTTATGAGAAATACAGGCGCATGAAATGCATTTGCACTACATTTAATGCCTGCAGTAATTCAAGAGGTAATTTTAAATACTAAGTCCCAAGATATATTAGACAGTTTTAGACAATTCAAATGCCCCCTTTTGTGTTATTTCCAACCATTTCATCACTCATTGCAAAGCATTAGAAGAAATAACGACAATTTCCAAATGACAGGGACTGTGCCTGAGGGCTTTTATGTGGGCTTGACTTTATTGACATTAGTTTCTCTGTCAGGCACAGAGAGAATAAACACAGTACAACAAACTGATTCTTTTTTAAGAATTATAACTGCCGTAACTGCTTTGGTATGGTGAATAATCTAGACCCAACATTTATTTTATCATTAAATGTGTATTATAACTCAACACTACATAGAAATGTATTCGTAGAATTCAGGGTCAGACATTCATTTCTCATGCATAAACACAGTTAGGAGTCAAGCTAAATGAATCAATATATTCTAGCTAGACGAAGCTTCAAGAAGTCTTCCTAAAGACAGATAGCAATGGACAACTGGCAAAAGATCCATTAAAAATGCAGTCACATCAGGCAGTGAATTCTGGGTATGAATAGTGAATATAGATGTGAGAGAGAGAAAGGAATTAACAGACTCAAGACATTGCTTATATTCAAAATATAAGTGAATATAAGAATATAAGAAAGATCTTTTGATATCTTCCAAATTTTATCCTGTGCAATTTAATGTGATGAGTGAGTAAACATTACATCTGTTGATGTCATTCATGCATGGATGGAAGTTCCGTGGCCCCGTAATTTCAGTGTCATTTGTACTAAGAACTATTACATGCATTGCTCATTCTGCTACGAAACTGAGCAGCCCATCCAACTACAGTTTACGTTTTATGATGCAAATAAAGAAAAGCCACCTTACAGATCCTTTTATTTCTCTGTTCAGCTCCAGCAAGTTGCTATAGGAAGATGATAATCCAGAGCAACTTTTTACTGATCGGTAGTTTCACTGTTTGCTGCAATCAAGTGTGAAATATACAGAAATATACAGATACAGTGGAAATCAAGAAAAGCACTGTCAACAATTAGCCACGTCTGCACTACACACTATAATTTACTGTTCAAAAGAACAGTGAGGTGGAATTAGAGAAATTTGTTATAGGTAATTTTTTTAATTATAGGAAGTCCATTTAAGTTCAGAAAATGGTTCACTGTTTCTTTCAGCTTTTAAAATTGTCAAAACTCTTTCTGTCTGTCTGTTAGTGAAACATAGGTAATAGTAAAGAAGCTGAACTTTCTTCTCTGTAAGTCATCTCCTTATTAAACTGACAAAACAATGTTCTATGTCAACTCTAAATTTTGTTATTACAGATGGCTTTCTGACCTGTTGACTATAGGCTCTCATAATCTGTTACAGTATTATTTTTCTGTTCCCAGAATATTCTGAAGAGAATGGAGGTTCAAAACAAAACCATACCTTAAACCCGCAGTGAATGGGTTTCAGCATCACTTATTTCCAGAAGCCCAAGGTGAATTTGACTGAGTTTTTTTCATTCTGTTTTGAGAAAATGCATTATTGCAATTCATTCTTTTTCTCCCTCAAAAAAGTAAACTTTTTTAAAAAAAAAAAAAAAATCAGATAATAAGGGAGCAGAAAAACTGATAAAAGGAAATAATTTACCTCATTAACATGTATTCACCTGTACCAGCTGCTATCATCCTCCTAATAAAAATATTGAATGTGTGTGAATATTGTTCTGCAGCTGCAAAAACTGTAATAAGTTACAGTTTTCTAGCTGAAACAAGAAGTTGGGGCACAATTTTTTCATTTGTTTTTTGTTCAGAAGCATCTTAAAGGATGAGAAAAGATTAGTCTCCTGGGTGCTACAGACTGAAGTATGCAATTAAAAAAGGTTACCTTCTAAAGAAGGTTTTAGGAAGAAGGAACATAAAAGAAGCTAATTGATTTGAAGAATATTGTCCATATTCTCTTGGGTATTTTATATTGGTGCCTAACACTCACAGAATTTTAGTGAGAACTAGATATTTAAATACCCCTCCGAAATGGGGCTTAAGTGTTCTTCCCTCCTTATTTCTTATGAATAACATCTTTGTTTTTCCAGCAATTGACTATCTTTTCCTACTTTTAATTTTTAAATAAGAACAGTAGAGACCTGACCTCCTTCTTTTAGTCTTTTTTTAGACCAGTATCTCCAACGATTTTTAGTTCTCCACTATGGAAAGCAGCAAGTACCATTTCAGTACATACTATTTATTAAGCTTGAATGGTGGGTGAATAACTTCCCTCCACTGTTAATCACTTGGGGCACATCTCTGAAGAGATGATTTAGCTATTTACTGACCCAGACCTCAGGATCTACAAGCTAGACCCTTACCCTTGCACATTGCTTAGGATTGAGTGCCATGACCGTTCACTAATAACTCCAGCTCCTGAAACAACACGGGAACCCCTGAGAGCACTTGTTGGCCTATCTTTAGGTCAACTACTCCTTCCCCCAGGACAGCATGGCTGCTTGTGCCTTCCCGTTACCCAGGAAACCTCACAGCCACCTCCAGGACCTTGAGTAAGACACCATCTTCCTTCTGTGCTTACTTGCTCACGACTGGAAGCAAGTTGGCAGAACATAAAAGATGAGGATGCTGGGAATGGAGAGGTGGTATTGGAGAAATACAGAAAAATTATTCTGTCTGACCTGTCCTATTCTAAAGCAGGTCAAGTCAGCACCTGCCTTAAGGTGAAGCAAAGATCTTTATTTAGGTTGAACATGAAGACTTTGTGTCCACAGAGTTTGATAATTTCTGAAGTTACAATTTTCTTCTTTCAAAGTCCTACACAGTTGGGCTTAAGGTAAAGCCTTAATTACATAGTAGTATCTTTCATGTCCTTAAGACACATATACACAGAGTAAAGCTTTATAAAGATCTTACCGTTTTCTTAATAGCAAAGCAATACCTTTCTTTCTTCATTATGTCATTAAATAAGGGCAGTTATTTGGGATAGTTTTCTTGGTGTAAAACATACGTGGCCTTTCTCACATTGATCAAAATTTAAAACACACCATCATTTAATTTGCAATATCTATAGAGGGATGAAAATATTTTCTGAATTACTACTTTTAGTAGAAAAAAAATCATCTTTTTATATTACAGTCAAGTAAAAATATATTGCTGCATCAAATTCCAGTTTTGGCACCGCACCACCTATTTATGGAATATATTCTCAAACCCTAAAATGGGGTGACAACTGGAAAAATAGGTGACAACTGGAAAAAATTATCATCAATAAGAGGAGTTAACTAAGATAGGACTGCTAGAGTGCGTGACAACTTCTGTGCTTTAGGTTTGTACTATGAGATTTCCAGCATAACACTGAAGGCTTGGTTTATCCAAAGCACAACTGTTATTTACAAGTTCATGTCATTCAGAAAAGAACTGTGCTATATTTACTGGTCATATACTACATACATTTCTGACAGTTCTTTCAAACTTCCTTTTGAAGTACCAAGGGAGCATTACCTGTTGAACATTAATGTACCTGAAAATTGAGAAAAAGCAATACACCTAGACCAAGAAATACCATCCCGTGCACCAGAAATTGAGACTTTCTGCCAGTAAGATGTTTGAAATGTTCAAAAAGTACTATACTTTCACTTAATAATTTAAGTTTAAAGATCTGCTTAACCGCATTGCTATATGAGTGTATCTTCTAATTGGAATTTAATTTTACAGTCTGGGAGCTCTGGCAGAAAATCTGCATTCTAGGGTCAAAGCAAAGTGAAACTGAGCAGATCTGAGTATTTTACAGCTCTGTAAGCATACTCATTTTCTAAATTTTCTAAAGTGTAAGTACACACTGACGGTGCTGTTAAAACTGCCTCCTAGTGCATGAAGACTGCTACAGATATTTAGCATCACGACTTTAACACTTTACTGATAGCAAGAAGACAAAAAAAGTAATTCAGTTAAGCTTCAAGCCAATTGTTCTAAAAAGTATACTAGAATGTATAAAAAAAAATCTACAAACGTGTAATCGATATCCTACATAGATTTAATGCATTGTATTCTGCAGTTGAGGGATAGGACAATAAAGCTTATTTCACTTTGCCTTACAAAATGCTATTCACAAAGAAATATTATAAAATGCAAGAATATACAAAAGTCTTAAAATTCTTTCTTGTGAAGAAAACTGTGCCAATAGAAGAAGGCAGCTTTTATTTCACACCCTCAGTGAGGTGGCTTACAGATTTTTAAAGATACTGGAATTTAATACACAGAAAAAAAATCCTTAAAATTGATTATATTGTGGTTTGAGTCTAATAGACTCAGTTTCAGATATGCTATTCAAATAATTTTCTTTATATGTTTTTCTAAGAAGAATGTACATTTCTAATCTTAAGTGGTGATAAAAGCTACAGAGTGAGAAGATTCTAGAGAGATTTACTTTGAGCAAAATCTCACAGGAATAGATTATGTTGGAAAATTTGCATATATAAAATTCTGATTGCATATATAAAACTAAGTGAATTTGTAAGTTTTTGAATAGTCTGGCACTACAATAGATGTAAAAATTAAAATCACCACTTCCCACCCTCCAAAAAAGATAAATTTCCATTGTTCCACAGAAGACTTAGTTTTTAGAGTGTGGAGGAAGAAGAATCTGTTCTGCTAGCTTTCCCTTTCTATGATGGTCACAGCAGAAGGCGGCTGGCTATTGCAGCCTGACATAATGAACTGGCTCTATTAAATATAGCCATTGTTGCATTTCTATTTTTCCGAAACTTTGCAACACTGAATAATACTAACTATAGGATACTCATTTTGGAATGTGTCTGTGGAGTACCAGTATCCATAGCCTTAGTTTTCATATTTTGAAGGTTGTATGTTATTTTAACATTGTTCTCAAGCTTAGATACAACCATTGTTTATCGGAGCTTGAAACAAAACAAAGCTATAACATTATTCTCTCAAGTCTTTGGAGAAGTTTGGGTCTCATTATCTCTTAAGTAGCAGTAAGAGCTACAACGCAACCCCAAATGCATACCCTCACAACTCTCAGTTCACAGGGTAGCCATGAAAACCAGAAGTTGGTTTAAAGGTTGTTATTAGAGGTACTAGGAGATTCACCGACACTCCATAAACATGTAGGACATGAGTCTAGTGAGTAGACCCTAGATATATTAGGATGGGTGTTCTTAACGATACCCAGGGCTTGAGTTCAGATAGCTGATTAATGAAAACAAATCAACTACTAACAAGCTAAATAATTTAGCACTAAACTGAAGAGAAACAGAAATATGGAACTTTGCAACTGATATAAGACCCCTGTAGTAGTAATCTGATAAACCCACACAAAAATTGTAAAACTTTACCTTTTATGCAACCATATAAAGTCCACCAAAGCAAAGATTTTTGAACGAGTTAAAAATCGAAATGAATCTCAAGTAAACATCTCACAAAGCAATATTCATAATTTTAAAATTAATCAAAAGTGACAATAATAAAGAGAATTTGGTCACAGACTGTCATCTAAACAGAGCTGTGTATAAGAAGAGCTGAAATAAAGTTCATTGTGAACGATGATATGCCAAATTTCCCTAATGTTGTATGCATAAACATTAAGTCGAGCAAGGCGTGGCATGCACTTTTCTCATTAGAAATATAGGAAAAAAAGCTAAGTAGATTTCCATTTATAAGCAGCATCTAGATTAAGATTACTAGGAAAGGGGACAGTAAAAAAATAGTAATAATTCTCTTTGTTGAGGAAGAGAGAGAGTTGAGGAAAACCTCTTAAATATATAGCTGTTTCTCTCTAATAGATTGAATCTTGGAGTTCTTGAGTTCCATATTATGTCTTTACTTTTAAGGGGCACTGGAGAGGTCAAATGTGGTTTTTAACTACTTACTCTAGAGCTTATAAAAAGTTTGTTTTCTGGTGACTGCTTTTTTCAACATAGCATGAGGGCAAAACTTAATTAGCTGACTACATTTTCTGATTATCATGAAAAAGCACATGCTCCAGTCTTCAAGTAATATTTAAATTCCCAAACCATTTTGTCAAAGTATATAAAGTTTAAATTTAAATTACTTTTATTTATACTGTTTTTTCCAATCCTTCTTGCTTCCTAGCCTCACAGGACTCCTATTTCGTGTGTTACTATCAGTTCTGCAATCCTGAAGACTTTTTTTTCTTTTTTTTTTTAAACTAACCATTTATCAACTTGGAATATTTACATCTATTTAACTGGGTTTTTCTTCCTGTAGCATTTGCATGCTATCTGTGCCATCATTGATTTATATTAGATTTAGAAATATGATATAGCTTAAGTTATTACCTGCTGACATGAATTTTGTGTTTGAATGGTGGGATGAGTCTCACGACTGGAGT